>NC_142612.1:45745162-46048192 GCF_059453375.1 Lepisosteus platostomus | reverse complement strand
ATAATTTAATTTTGAAAGCCACTGAGACATCAGGTACTACTGTTGTATTTATGAAAAAGAAACAAAACAAAAAACATACTAACAACTGTGCCATCCTACTCCTTAGTTAATACATTTTATTATTCATAAACAGTTAACATTGTTAGCAAAATATTTTGAATTATATTTAACCCTATTTTTTCTTTAGTTTTGTATTTAACTTATTATATGATAGTCAGACTTAATGTATATTAATGTATATTTGAACAATGAAAATATATTTTTACAAGATTTTACATTAAGCACTTAAAATGAATATGGTTAATAATAGTAAACTGTAACATGCTGTAACAAGATCGGTTAAACTTCGAAGAAAATCCTTTCAGAGAAAATGTTTCAGGTGTGAAGAACAAACCTGTTCCCACACACCCTGCCCCCACTACCATTAGAATATACACAAACATTTTAGCGTTTTATTCAGAAGACCCTCACACCTGAAGAGTGCTGGCTGTGACGAATTAAACCGGTTTTACAGGTTTCAATCACAGATTGGGACTCAGTAAAGTAACACACAGCGCCAGTGGATTTGATAATACTGTACCTAACCAAAATCCGCAATATGGAAACAGAACCTGTGTAATTGTTGATAGATGATGTACTCGTAACATTTTTTCAAGACGAACTACAACATTTAAAAAATGACTTGTATGTACTTGATATCTCTAATCAATCCACGGGTCCCAGCACAAAACGAAAGTAAAACGCATACCGTTTCGCGCTTCTTATTAGTTGCTCAAAAGTAATTTGACCGTATGAAATGCATAATATAAACCTAGAAACATATACGTGAGCAGTACTTAAGCACTGTAGTATCGGTGTTAAGACATACCTCTCAAATACTGTAAATCAAGTTAAAAATATCTCAAGAACGATTCTGGTCGTAATGAAACCATGTTTCGTGTATGTTTTCTTTTTCATCTTGAAATAACTCATTTCTAAATACCTTTTTCACTGTTAACATCTTGTAGCAACTTTGCGACAAAATATACACTCTGACAGTTCATCCTGCTACCAACATTAAATAAAACAAATCTTAAGATTTCTATATTTATGTCTTTATTTAGTGGTTTCATTCGAAGCTTACAATGTTTAGGGAGAAATGGAATACTGGTGCGTATTTTTTTCTTTAAAGTACCGAGACCAGCCATATACTGTATGTTTATGTTAAGATTTCCCTTCAGTGGTAAAATTAGATATGAATATTCAATACTTAAACGGGCACAGTTAAGATTGTATACAGTACAGTTTGCATACGGTAATATGTTTATGTTACGCGATTAAAAAATAAATAAATAAAACTGGAAGGTCCAGCACCACCATTATGTTTATATGGTTGTTTTTGTTGGTTGGTTGTTATTATGGTTATTAATAATACGATCTATAGTTGAAATCTGAGCCTAAATAAAAAGAAAAAGCAAGTGATTAGGTTTATGAGCAATCTAATTTCTTATTCGTTTAAAACGCTATATAAAATAAAGTTTATTATTAATTTGCTGGACAGAGCGGTGAACATTATTATGCATGAGACAAAGATAACGATCCTGATCAGTTTAGAAATCTGTGTACGCTGTAAGGTTTTTACTTCTTAAACTTTTAAAATACACGTTTTGAATGGAAAGAATCCTCTTCCTGGTATAGCACACCAGCACGTCTTTTTTCTCCAATCAGAGGGGTGTCAGATGGTGTCAGCCAATCACCATTCTGCGTTGGGTAGCAACGGGTGACTGTTCTCAGGCGGAAGATGTAAGCAGCTTAATGTTCGTGTTAAATATGTTTTTTAAATTCAATTAAACGGGCACAGTTAAGACATTAAATATACATATACATACTGTATACAGTACAGTTTGCATACGGTAATATGTTTATGTTACGCGATTAAAAAATAAATAAATAAAAATGAAAATGAAAAGTCCAGTACCAGCTGGATTCGAACACCCAACCTACCAGCTGGTGGTCACGCACCTAGACCACTAGGCTACAAGGGAGCTCACATGATCAGGCAGGCGAAACAGCCCTACATAGCTCTGCCGCAGTACACGGATATAATCATACCGTTATTAAATTATTGAGATATGCGATTCCATATTATATTCCCTTTTAATCAAATTCTAAAAGTATGCTTGTTGACTCCGGTTTCACGTTAGTTAAAGACTTCGAAGCTTACAATGTTTAGGGAGAAATGGAATACCGGTGTGTATTTTTCCTTGTGATATTTTAAGCTCTAGTTGAATGATAGGTGTCGCATTTTAAATCATTTTCGTAGCTAGAAATTATGAAACGCCCTGTTAAAAGCAAGGAAGTTTTTATGCCCCGTTGAAGTAAAACAAAATGCCTGACAAAGTATGGCTTGGACAGATTCCAAGTGCTTGTACAAATGTGCTAAAGAAATTATACTTTGAGTATACAGCTTGTCCAAAGTCATCCATTATTAATACTATTAGTAATATCTTCAGTAAAGGCTTTGATGCATAAATATTTCTGATAAAGGTAGGTTGTGTACTTCTGTCCAACTGAGCAATCTTGCTTTCATAATATATACCAACATTTTAATGACTGATGATTAACATGCTGTAATACACAGTTCCAAATTAAAGGCTCAAATGCTGTACATGAGAGGTTAAGCTCCCCCTGGCGGTTTTACAAGGCGACGCCGGATAGTTAGTCACGTGACACACGTGACACACGTGATACCGCGTGATACTGCGTGATACTGTGACACGCCCACCGGGGTATGCCGCGAAATACCTCACCCATTTTGAATGGCTGCATCTGTATAAGACTTTGGTGAGGGGCAGGACAGGAGTGGAAGTGGTCAGGGCGGGGTATAGGAAGGCCACTAACCAGTGCAGTTGTCCCACAGTGAAACGGGGGGTTTTCCATGTAAATAGTTCCCTGGTTCTGCACCCCTGGGTGTTTCTCTCTCTCTCTCTCTCTCTCTCTCGCTCACTTGCTTGCCCTCTCTCAATTTCAATTCAATTCAAGGTGCTTTATTAGCATGGGTACAATCAGTGTTGCCAAAGCAAATAAAATAATGAGATTCACATGAAACAAAACAAAAAATAAAAGTAATTAAAATAATATCAAATCTACAGACATATTACAGACATTTACAACAAAGACATATTATAAAATATTAACATATACTGTAGACAGAAGGAACATTATTGGGAGACAGGCTCACTGTTCCTCAGGCTGTGACAGGAGATCACATACTGGGCTGCCAGTTCCACTGAGTTCCCTCCTCCCTTAGCTATGAGATTATGTTTATGTCTATGTTTATTAATCTTCCTTGTGAGAAAGATGTAGCCTTCGGCTACAAAACTAAAACCAAAACTAAAAATAAGATACACTCTACAGACATTCACAACAGCGACATAACAGAAAACATTTATATTTATTGTTAAATTATTACTTTAAATAAATACTTTGAGTTACTGAAACAGCCCATTAATAAAATTGTCGCAATTTTGTTCTCGGTTGGAAGAGAGAATAAAAAATTAGATATAATGATGTGTTCCGGCTTAGACCTTTAAAGGTACCCCCGTCATGGAAGAATTTGACCTCGGAACGTTTACCGAGCATAATATTGTATTTCATTGCCCTTTGACAGATTGTCTTTGAATCAATTGTTGTCAGAATATCACCACATCCAAACGAGAACAATATTGCAAACGATTTTATTAACTGGCTGTTTCAGTAACTTAAAGTATATATTTAAAGTAATAATTTAACAATATATGTAAATGTTTTAAGATATGTCTACAGTATGTTGTGAATGTCTGTAGATTGTATCTTATTTTTAGTTTTTGTTTTGTTTCACGTTAATTTTGTTAGGGAGAGTGTCATAGAGACGACTCCCTTACCCCCCATCTTGATTTAAATACTTTTATTTTTTCACAATCTGACAATGCCAGACAGAATCCACATTCCCTGCAGCCAAATGGCCTTGCAGATCAGAAAATCAAGGAACAAAAGAAGTATTGCGCCCGGCTCCTCAATGGGATAGCTTTAACTTGCTAATGCATTGGTGTAACAGTCCGGGTGTGGCAAGCTTCTAATGTCTCCCTACTTCGGTGAAAGGAACCCGTCTTTCATCGGAAGACAATGAACACATTCTAACCGTACATGCCCCCTGACCCTGTTTTGCATCAGGGAAGACGAATACGAACCTATTTCCCTTTGAAACTTATCAAAAAAGACACACTTACCAGAGCTTGCACAACTACTGTGTAACTAAAAAAGAACTATTTTTTAATAATTGCTATATGGAATGATTTTTTAGTCTATCAATGTTAGATTAAAAAAAAAACACATTACCCAACAACAGAAAGCATCTTGCATTACATTGCTTGAAAAATAAATTTATTTCGAGAGACTGGATAAGTAATTCAAGTGTTTCTTAACTTCCTGAAAAACAAGTAATAATTTAACAATATATGTAAATGTTTTATAATATGTCGCTGTTGTGAATGTCTGTAGAGTGTGTCTTATTTTTTGTTTTGTAGCCAAAGGGCCTTGCAGATCAGATCAGATTCCCTTCCCCCCACGGAAAGACAGACAAATTTTCACTGCTTATTAGTCGCTATTCACCGTGCGGCGAGCAGCTCCAATTTCAGGCGTAAGTGATAAGTACTGTATATTTAGCTGAAAAGCTGTACAATGCAAAAATTTTGTTACTCTAGGAGGTTTCGTGAAAAAGCTACAGGCGTGCCAATTGCAATCGTTTTTATTTTTAACATTTTAGCAAAGTCATGTACCATAAAAGTATGGTAATTAAAAACCATTAATATTTTCACTTGGGTTTAAATAAAGTTGATGTTTTCTCTTTTGGCTAGACTTGACTATTTAGCCATGAGATATACAATAGATTGTCATCAAACAACCTTATGTTTATTAATCTTCCTTGTTATGCACAGTTGGAATGATAATGTAACGAGAATTAATTTAATCACAGAGTGCTCATAAGCTGATACCCTGGATTCTCTCCAGACACAGCTGAATGAGCTCCACCAGTCAGGACAGGAGGCTCTACTGTACACAGAGAGGGGCGGAAGGGGGGAACAAGGTGCCCAGCCGTGTGGTTGAAGCTGATACTCTGGATTCTCTCCAGACACAGCTGTATGAGCTCCACCAGTCAGGACAGGAGGCTCTAATGTACACAGAGAGGGGCGGGAGGAGGGAACAAGCTGCCCAGCCATGTGGAATGCTATAGAACCCTAAACAGACAATACACACTAGCCGAATATTTGACCAAGATAAGAAACAACAAAAAGAAACAG
Source organism: Lepisosteus platostomus (assembly GCF_059453375.1). Lineage (NCBI taxonomy): Eukaryota > Metazoa > Chordata > Actinopteri > Semionotiformes > Lepisosteidae > Lepisosteus > Lepisosteus platostomus. The sequence continues at coordinate 46,042,874 of NC_142612.1, read as the reverse complement.
ACCCCGACGAAGTACAGGCTCAGTGACCACAGCCTGGTCATAGAAACTGGGTGACACAGGCAGACCGGGCTGCCCAGAGAGGACAGGCTGTGCTCCCACTGCCAGAAATAGAGACAGAGGTGCACTTCCTACTGCACTGTGACAGATACTCTGGGATAAGAGATATATTCTTCCCTAAATTCAGAAATCTAATTCCAGAGCTCCCACACCTGCCAGAATCACAACAGGTCCCAATCCTACTGGGAGAGAGAGGAGGGAACTCAGTGGAACTGGCAGCCCAGTATGTGATCTCCTGTCACAGCCTGAGGAACAGTGAGCCTTTCTCCCAATAATGCTCCTTCTGTCTACAGTATATGTCAGTATTTTATAATATGTCTTTGTTGTAAATGTCTGTAATATGTCTGTAGATTTGATATTATTTTTATTACTTTTATTTTTTGTTTTGTTTCATGTGAATCTCATTATTTTATTTGCTTTGGCAACACTGATTGTACCCATGCTAATAAAGCACCTTGAATTGAATTGAAATTGAGAGAGGGCAAGCAAGTGAGCGAGAGAGAGAGAGAGAGAGAGAGAGAGAGAGAGAGAGAGAGAGAAACACCCAGGGGTGCAGAACCAGGGAACTATTTACATGGAAAACGGGCGATCTCCCCAGACTGTACCCCGTTTCACTGTGGGACAGCTGCACTGGTTAGTGGCCTTCCTATACCCCGCCCTGACCACTTCCACTCCTGTCCTGCCCCTCACCAGAGTCTTATACTACTGTTTGTGCTGCAGTATATGAATATAATTATATCGTTATTCATTTCTTTAGATACACGATTCCATGTTATATTCCCTATTAATCAAATTCTTAAAGTATGCTTGTTTGCTCCAGTATCGAGTGTATTCGCAGAAAAGCTTAAAACTACCACTTTTTATACACATTATTTCACATGTTAGTTAAAGACTTCGATGCTTAAAATGTTTAGGGAGAAATAGAATACTGGTGTGTATTTTTTCTTTAAAGTACCGAGACCATACATATACAGTTTACATACTGTAATACTGTATGTTTATGTTCCAAAATTAATATAGTTTATGGTCTTCACACGCGTTATGCTCCTATTCTTTTTATGCTCAGCTACTAAGATTTCCCTTCAGTGGTAAAACTCCATATAAATATTTAATGCTAAACGGGCACAGTAAAGACATTAAATATATATATATACTGTATACAGTACAGTTTGCATACAGTAATATGTTTATGTTCCTAAATCAATATCTTTTATGAGCATGTGAAAGGCATGGTGAATCGGAGATTCTCAAAAATTACTGTACTTTACATGATTGGAAACAAATGCGTGATGGGATCACCGAAATGCTGTGGTGTTACTTTTACAAAGACGGTCAATGAAAAAAAGAATGTGGACCAGGGGAATACTTTGAGTTTACAGCTTGTCAAAGGTCATTCATTATAAATACTATTAGTAATATCTTCTTTAAAGACTTTGATGGCGGCAGCTCAAACATGAGAGGTTGAGCTTTATTCCGGATACTATTATTTTACTTGTGGTAAAGACATTTAAATCTTTCCACGACCGGCCAACGCACCACTAGTGCCCCTGTCGGTCAACCAATCACGTACTGCGGTATGATGCATTATGACGCGTGATGACGTAGACAAATGCCCGCGGTACGTGTTTGTGCCGTGCACTTTGAAAGGCTAACAATTTATCACAGTGCAAATTTTAATACTAATTATTGATTACTAATAGTTTATGACACCTGACTTTATTTAGATGTATATAAAATATTGAACTGTGCCACAGCATTCAGAAAACATTCAGTAAAATAAAAAATAGTATAGCTGGTACTTTTCTTAAATTTATTTTTTTTAATTAAAAATGATTAAAATGTATAATCTTTCCATGTGTAATGTCATTAGAATGTACAGTGAGCCCCTGTTTTTTAAAATGATGGTTTCAAACATAAAAGTAACTGGTGAGAAAGCTATGTTTAATGCTTAGAGGGTACAATAAGCCCCTGCTTTGTTTAACGATGGTTTCAAATATAAAACTGGTGAGAAATCTATGTTTAATGATAATTAACATATTTCAAGTTAAAATAAATTTTTAAATTCTATTATTAAGTTTTAAAGGCAGACGCTCAGTGGCATAAACACTGCAAACTGCAGAATGGTCTCCTTATGGCACTGCCTCTGACTGAGCTCAGTAGGTGGTGTGCTATTTTCTCAGCCACCTGCTAATTTACTTCACATCATGGGATGACAGGAGAATGTGATTGTACACACATTTGATTGTATGAAATGCGTGTTGTGTTTGCAAAATCAATGTGTTTAAAATGTTTAATCAAAAAGTATAAAAAAACGTACACAAAGATTCTAAGCTTATCACAAGGAAAATCACCCGTTTTCATGGATTCCGTGTTTTTAACTAAACCTGTTTTTTATGGGTTTTAAAATCATGCAATGTCTGTTTTAGACAGACACATTATTGTTTCTTATTTTTTATTTTCTTTAAAATTAAAAGAATCAGTTGTCCATTGTGGCACACAATATTATGTTACATTTTTATGTTTTTCAGAGACTTCAGAAGGCTTCAACTGATGCATAAAAAATATAGCATAATGCCTTCTCTCGTTATGAAGTCACTTGCACCTGGTATCCGCTTTATTCCAACTAAGGTTTCTAAAAATGAAACCAGATACTAGATATTGTTTAAATGAAAGCTGTGAAATTTTTTCACAAATCGCTATCTTTTAACCTCTAGGTTGTAGGTTCCGTTTCATTTGTTCACAAAGTTACTGACATTTGAAACTAATAATTATTATTAAATTAATACTGTTAATAATGCCCAGACACATCATTATAGTTTCAGTGGTATTTTTAATACCACTTTGTTACTCTCGATTCTAATTACAATACAGATGCAGCCATTCAAAATGAACGGTACAATCCTGTATCGCACTTAATTACCAACAGTTCACTGTGTTGTACCGTGTTATGTGATTTGGCTGGCTAAAATGACGGACAGGGGCACTCGTGTTGCATTGGTTGTTAGTGAAACGATTTAATCATTTAATAACTTTACTGTGCATGTTTTAATCTGCTTAGTATAGAACATTTATATGGAATTTTACAACTAAAGGGAAATTTTTGTAGCTGAGCATAAAAAGAAGAGGAGCATAACGCATCTGAAGGTCATAAACTATATTAATTTAGGAACATAAACATATTATGTAAACTGTATATGGCTGGTATTGGTACTTTAAAGAAAAAATACACACCAGTATTTCATTTCTCACTAAACATTTTAAGCATCGAAGTCTTACATGTGGTTATTTCGGAAACGTTTTTACGTGCTCCTTCTGACCATATTACTGTATGTTTATATACTTTGTGAGAAAGTGATAGTTTTAACCTTTTCTGCGAATACGATTCTTATCGAAGTAAACAAAAGCATACTTTAATAATTTGATTAATAGGGAATATGATATGGAATCGCATAACTAAAGAAATTAATAACAATATAATTATATCCATATACTGCAGCACAAACAGTAGTATAAGACTTTCTATTGATATGTGTAAGGCTGTTTCACTGCTTAATATTTCACTCTGTCTGTGGCGTGATGGCTTAAGTGACTGACTTAGAAGGCTCAGGTGTTCAAATCCAGCTATTGCCGGGAGTTTTCTTTTAACAAATAGACATTTCTTTGAAAAACTAACTTGCAAATATTATGGACACTATATTGACATTTTTTATATTTCTTAATATCACAACATGTTCGAACCTAAGTCATTTATTAATAACAACAAATAATTTAGGAATAAGAAATAAGAATAAGAAACAAACAAAGTAATTCTGTGATTGGGTTTGAACCACTTGGGTGCAGCACACTAAAGATGCAGCCATTCAAAATGAATGGTACAAACGCGTACCGCACGCAACTACCCACAAGCCACCGCAGCATTCCACAGTACTAATTGGCTGGCCAAAATGACCGACAATGGCACTTGTGGTGAAAAGATTTAATAATTTAATCTCTTTACTGTGCACATTTTAATCCGCTTAGTATCCGCTTATATAGTATTATAAATAGCATAACGTGTCTGATGGTCATTAACTTTCTCCCTAAACATTTTAAGCATCAAAGTCTTACATGTGGTTATTTTGAAAACGTTTTTACGTGCTCCTTCTGATCATATTTAGTTTAATAATCTTGCTTAACTAAAAATTAGACACAAGAAGAGTATTATTGGACAATGTTGTGAGGCTAAAGAAATCAATAACGATATTAATTTAAAGATCTAAATATATTTAACACACACGGCCGACATTACAGGCTGTGCTTGCTCGCCAGCGCAGTGACGTCACCGCCTTTCCCTCTGGATAGCTAGCAGGAACCTCAGCCGTCAGGCAGAAATAGATAGATAAGACTTTATTGATCCCGAAGGGAAATTGAGGTGTTACAGCAGTCCAGCCTAAGACAAGCAAAAACAGACATCAGAATAGACTAAAAATTAAAATACGTACAGTAATACAAAATAAATATAAAATACATACATAGTTAGGTGTGTGCAAAATATGCTCATAGTCACTGTAAAAAAAATAAAACAAAATATGTGCAAAATGTGCATAGGTATATACAGATTGAGTGTCCAAAAAGTACAATAGTGCAACATTCTGTCCATAGACAAACAGATGATGGGCTTGCAGTCCTAGCCTAGGACAGTGTTATACACCCTGACAGCCACCGGACCTGCGGAAACATTCCCTTGAACACCGTAGCTTGATCAGTCTGTTGCTAAAAGTGCTCCGCTGCCTAATAACAGTCCTATGTTTTGGATGAGAGGCATTGTTCATGATGGCTTTGAGCTTAGTCAGCATTCTCCTCTCAGCCACCACCTGTCTTTCCGGGCCCTATGCGGACGACACGATCCGAAAGGTGAAGAAACAATAGGGAAAAATATCATGCAGGAGTCGGTCAGGAGACAGGGGGGCGTGTCCGAGGTGAGCAGGTGTCCAGGGGAAGTGAGTCTGGGGCAAACAATCCAAGCATAAATCCAAAAGGGAAATCCAAAACGGGAGGCAAAGTCCAAGACCAGGGTATCCATCCAAAGAAATTAAAAACCAGAACCGGGTCGGGACCGGCGGGACAGGGAATCAGGAACAGGAAACTAAAACCATAACGGAGCCAGACGCGGCAGAACTCCGGGCTTTCACGAAACAGGATTCAATGAGAAGCCTCGGGCAAACGCCTGCGTCTGGCTTTAAAGGTGGAACTGAAGAGGGGCTTGAATAAGGAACAGGTGTGGGGAATGGGACAGAACGAGGAAGGGCTGGAGTGCCCTTAAGAGGAGGACAAACGATCGTGACACCACCTCCAGGTGGTCAAGGCTTAGCCCCAACACATAGTCAGCCTTCTTGATGAGTTTATTGAGCCTATTTGCATCTCTTGTCATGATGCTGCTGCCCCAGCACACAACAGCGTAGAAGATGGCCGCTGCCACCACTGATTCATAAAAAATTTGTAGCAGTGTTCCACATACACCAAAGGACCTGAGCCTCCTAAAGAAAAAAAAGTTGGTTCTGAACTTTCTTGTACAGGGCGTACAGAAGAGAGATCTCCCTTTAGATCTCCCTTCAGATTTAAAAGGTTATTAATAATATCATCCGTGTCGCATTAACATTGGAATGTTCTTTTTTACAAGTGTAAAAAGAGGCGATACACAACATGTCTCCTCTTTAACTCTTCAGTTTACAGAGAAATTCCACCAGAGACTCACAACATTGTCTAATAATACTCTTCTTGTGTCTAATTTTTAGTTTAGCAGGTTTTGAGCTACACTATATGAATATAATTATATTGTTATTAATTTCTTTACATACACTATTCCATATTATATATTCCATATTATATATATTCATCAAATTCTAAAAATGTCAATATGTCAATAATGTTTTTCAAAGAAGCCTTTCAAATGCTTGAGGCGTCTGTTAAATTGTTCCACTGAATAAAGTGTTTTGAATTAAACTTAACTGTAGTTTTTGTTAACACAACACAGCTTTGTCAGTGTTAAAAATGACCGCGGGCACTTTTTCTCCCCCTCTTCATTCTCAGAGTAGAATAGGCTAACCTTCCAATGAAAGACCCCTTCCCCCCACGGACAGACTGACAAATGTTTTCACTGCCTATTATTTGAGCTACAGCACATGAATATAATTATATGGTTATTAATTTCTTCAGATCAGCCAAAGATTAGCCAAAAAAGAGGCCAGATAGGCAGAGGGAAAGGCGTCACCATGCTGGCAAGCTGGCTATTTAGATACTTTTTTTAAAAACATGTTTCCATATTATATTCTCTTTTAATCAAATTCTAAAAGTAAGCCTTTGTTTAATCTGATAAACGAGCGTATTTGTAGAAATCTATAGATAATTTTTAGAATCTGCTTAATAGGAAATATAATATGCAATCGATTATCTTAGGAAAGTAATAACAATATTAATTTAAGGATCTAAATATATGGATTTATATAGCTGGTAGTATTGCTTTAATCCTCTATCTTTGTAAACATGTTTTATGTTTAATTTTTAATTCTAATCAATAATTAGTATTAAAATTCGCACTGTGATAGATTGTTGCACTTCCGCATCTTCCGGATAAAGCGGTTAGAAAATAGGTGGATTTACACATGTAATAAATGTTCCAATTTAAGTGCAATACGGAAGATATTATTGATAATAAATGATATTGGATGGTCTGTAAACTGAAGATTTATAGAGGAGACACGTTGTATTTTTTCTTTTCAGCTTGGAATTAACTTTTACACACTGGTATATTCCATTACAGGCACTTTATGTAACGCAGCTCCGTACTTCTCACAAAGGCTGGGAGTGTTAACAACCCGCTGTGTAATGTTATGTAGAATAGACAGTTCTGGGGAATGGGAAGGAATTTTTAGTAGCTTGCTCTTTTGTCATTGTCACTGTTTACACAACCTTCAATTTATTAAACATCTATTTTTGAGACAGGGTGTTCCAGACCTCTAACTCCCTTTATTTCCTCTTTAACATAAGGCAACCAGCAATCAAATATCTTGTTTTTTCTTAACACTTGTTTTCCCATACTGTAGTTTTAAAACTAGAACAAGGACTTGCCACATGCAAACAGTGTGATGTTGTATAGTTTTAAAGCCACTACAGTATAGCTTGTGGGAAATACATTTATCTATACTGCATCAAAGTTTAACTCATTCAGAGTGCCAGACATTACAAACTCAGATTTAAAAGGAACTAATTTCCAATGAGTAACCCGGTTACAAAAGGGAACAGCGCGTCAGTCCTTGACTATGGTTAAACAGTACATATGATGTCTAGTGGAGTTTCAGTGTTCGCTTTTCTGTAATCTGTATAGAACCATGACGTCTCACCAATTTTGGTACCAATAAACAGGGGGGCTTCACAGACTTCCTTCTTTGAACTCAGCTGTGCCTCAGTAAGTAATGTACAGTTGATCACCTTCTCCAATGCTTCTAGTTTAGCAGGATTTGTGCAATAAGCACATTGTTTAATGGGGATGACATTATCCACATCTACTGTGTATCACTATACGACACAGGTTTAAGATTGCCTTACAATACATATCCGTTTCAGCTAAATGAGGGAAATTAAATAAGTCAGAATCATGGAGTGCCAATTGTAAAAAAAACCCTTCTTCCCTCCTTTGTTTAACTTAAAGAAGTTAGCTAAGAAATCCTTAATCACAGTATCATCACTTAATTTATCCAGATACACAAATTCACGCCAGAGCCAACAACAAGCTATAATAGTGGACTATTTTTATGCATTCAGCTATATGAGAACCAAACCAAAAGTAATGCTCCGATCGTCCTTTGAATCACATGAGCACAGCTCGCAACATTACAGTGCTCATTACCACTACAAGAACAATATAATTTTTTAAAAAAAAGAAACAAATGTCAAAATGTTTCCAAAACATCCACTTGTGATACTTTAGCTGCTTATTTGCACGATTCCATATTCATATAACTATCAAGTGATGTTAAATCACTACAATATTTATCATTTTACAGTATCAGGAAGTGATGTTCTTACTACTGTAGTGATTCATAGCCGTTCAGGGACGCCAAATATGTAATGTTAGTGGCTCTCTGAAGGCACCAGTTCTGTAGGGTTTGGGCATTTACTGAGACAATTATTAATTGTAGCAGTAAATCACAAAGTTGATTCTTTTGATGGCTTTAGAGTCCAACCATGCGACATAACTCAAACAACGCACACACACAGGTACTAATACACGAGGATACATTTATTAATACATAGAATATGCCTTAAACTAACAGATCTTATCGAGAGGGTTATCAGAATACAAAAGATATATATTCAATCAGTTACAAAGTGTTACACATATCAAGAGGACATACGTTCAGTATATCATTCATTAAGACCGTTTCGTAAATGAACTTAGTTATAACTTCTACATTAGATACTCGAAACAAGTACATAACTCTTAGGAATTAAATTGATATCAACTGGTTGGGATAACAATTGAATTCTTGAGCTGTAATGCATTGAAGTTGAATACTCATCCAATCTCTGGGGATTCAGATCTCCTGCGGGCACAAAGAAACAGTTGGAGGCTTGTTGCTGTCCAATCCGCACTCTCTGGCTCGGTGCCAGGCTGTGCTGTGCGGCTTGCGACGGTGCGCTGCTGATGCTCACTGACCGGCTAGTTAGTGTTGGCTTTAACTAGCAAAGTTTGTGCACAGGAGAAAAGATGACTGTGGGTCCCAGCAAGTCAGGAAGAGGACCGGTTCGTTCCTAATGAAGAGCTAGTTCTGAATAGTGATTCAGCTGTCCACAGTTCCGACCTGTTCACGAGGCCTGCTGCTGGTTACTCTCTGGCAACCTCCACTCTAGACTCTTAGAACAAAGGAAAGTTCTGGCACTCGGACACACTGGCCGTTCCGTGGTTGTCCGGGCTGAGTCTCAGGATGGTCAGGAGGCGCGCTGCGAGGATGTCCTGCCCTTGGGAGCCTTCTGCTCCTGGGCCGTCCTGCCCTGGAATTCTCCTTTGAATTCCCTTTAGAACAGTCCACAGAATCCTCTCCAGAATCCCTTCTGAATCTTGTTGAATCTCCCTTTCTGAATCTGAATCACCCAGGCTCTCTGTGTTGCCTGTTTTACCTGGAGGAACTTCAGCTCATTGATTGGCTGAAAGTTCCATGGGCATAAGAGTCCCACGTGGGTTACTCGGCACTACCAGTCCCTGATTGGTTGATCAAGGTGAGATATGAGTCACTTAGTCCTGACACTTAGTAATGCAGTCCAGATGTCCAACTGGCACTCCCTAGACAGATAGGCGCCAATGGGTGACCATTGATCATGATAGCCAGGCTTAGCTAAGTGCATCCCCCTTTGGGAGCTGTCCTTATCAAAAGAAAACATCTTGCATGAATGGTTTCTCTGTGGCTGCACCACAGAGATGAACAGAGAAATGGGGCCTCATTTGGGAAGCTCAGAAACACTTAATTCTGCCTTATTAATAAGCCTCACCGCTACATATCCCCCCTTTTTTAAGGCCACGAGGTCCCGAGGCATTGTTGCCTTCAAAACAAAACAGAGTTAAGTGATGTCCCTTGCCATTAGAACATTAATCTTAAATGTCTACATTACTCCTCGAGAATTCATACCGGAACCAGCATTGGATACAAACAGGATGAATAACATCTGGAGTATGTATAAACACGGTAGGAGACATTATCTCAGTCTAGGAATTACACATCAGGAAGTTCACTGTCAATATCTGATACCTCTGTAGTAGATATTTGGGGAGAAGTCACTTCCTTTCTTTTGACATGCTACCTTTGACTCATTCATGCTACCCAGAGTACATCTTGATGCGAGAGTACAGCATTCAAAGTACACTGTCAGTCATGATCCAACTACCCGGCAGTAGTGTTACAATAACAACGGTTCCTGTTCCCAGCCCTCCGATAAACCACAACACCTGTGTTGGGTATCTGCTAGGGTGGTTTGGAGGTTTGTTCCATTAAAGCAAACTAACTACCTGTACCTCTTCAGGGCTTACTGTTTCTTGGATTTCTATCCAATTGAATAGTGTGGCACCTGAAGGCATCTTTGACCTCAAGTTTGGTCTTATATTGTCTGGTTCCAGACCGTACAGTGTTAAGTTACCACGCTGTAGCCTCCTCGGGAACTTGCAGAAAAACTGTTTGATTAGGTAGCTGCATTGCGGTAGCTGTATCATGCCCGTCACAAGTCATAGTGTCAGTTAAATGTGGTGTGCTGACCAGCCATTTACTTCCCACCTGCTCTTCATGGGGTCCATTAACCTCCCTCTGCTCGTTAGTAGCTTTACACCCTTCATTGGTGAATCGTTTAGACACAGCCAATGGATAGCTTTGGTAGCCATACCCATCTCAAGACTTGGAACCGAATTCAATCTTGGATTGCCTTCTGGGTGAGCTATGAGCGATGGGGTTAATGTCACATACTCCTCTACTGAGAAGAGTGGAATCAAGTGGGTTGGGAATTGTGCCATGGCTAGACTGGCCACAGTGGCACTAAACTCCCTTAACAGGTCTTGTGTCAACATTCTGGCCTGTTGCACACAAGCATAAACCCACTGTATAACACCAACAATCATGTCCACTGTTTGGGGAATAAGGTTCAACCCTGTTGCATAGGAAGTTGCCTGTAGGGTTTTCCCTAAGCTTTCCAACTTTTGCTGCTGTCGATACAGTCTGTCACTACCCTCTGGCCTCTCTGACACCTGCCTTCTTGGGGCAGTCAGGGTGAGAGTGCCAGTAGCACACAAACCTACCAGAAAAAGCAAACGTGCAACAGTGGCGGCAGCAATCAGTCCTCCCAAAAGTCTTTTCGGGTGGCTGATCCCAGTCATCTCCTTCTGAGTGACTGTTGCCTTTCTAAGCTGGTGCAGCGTGTACATGGTGTCTTTCTCAGTATGCCATGTGGCATCTTGGGCACCAACATCCTGGAAATCTGGGGAGATCTGACGCAGCTGCTGATGCTGCTCCTCCTTTTCCAGGGCATTTGCTTTTTCGATTTCTTCATGCCTGTGCTCTAGGAACCCTGCAGGGGGCGGTGCAGCGGTGGAGCATGCCTGACCCTCGGCTGAGTGGTCATCTGGAGCACCTGAGTGATCTGGGATTGTTACCCCATTCTCACTGTTCAGGTCCACCCTGCACACTTCCTGATTGAGGAATCCTTCTATCGGCATGTTTACAATCGTTCGCTGGGGGTAGGTGTAGGACACCTGCTCGCTCCCCCCTTCCCTCGCTAGGGGTTCAGGGAGCTACCCCAGCACTGGGATAGCTAGTTCACTGTCTTTGAACTCACTATCACTCACCAGGCCCATGTCAGTGCAGGCGGGGATTCTGATACCCCTCTTTGCGATGTCCTGCACTGGCAGGCAGGTGACTTGACCATCCAGCTCCAGTCTGGCTGAACCACTGTTGGTCAGACTCAGACTGACAAACTGAGCTGGTGGCTGTAAGAAAACCGGCTCGGCTTTCATTCCCTGTCCCTTCTGGGGGACTGGGTGTGTAGGCAACCCTGCCGTTGAGGCAGGAACAATCAGGTCAGTCTCACTCACTACCTGGTAGTCGTGAGAAATAATGTTACCTGACTGCAGGTTCCCTGGGTCAAAGCAGAGGGAATCGGCATCTGGGATCAGGTGTGTCCACAGCGCAGTAGTCTCAGCGTCCAGTTGGACCTCCTGTCTAACCTGTGAATGTTGCACCAGGGGCACCTGGCGGTGGCCCTGTGACAGCTGCTCAAGCAGATCCTCACTAATAGAGGACCTCTCAGAGCTAAGGGTGGGGGCTACATCACCAACCTGCTCTCCTGCCATCTGGATCCTTTCCACCACTGCGGGGTGGTGGTCCTGACCCCTCTTGGGTGCCAGGGTGCACAGGGAAAGCTCCTTTTCATCGCCAGGTGGGGAGATCTGCTCCTCTTTAGGGATGTAAAAGGTGTGTGCTTTACCTGGTGGATCAGGCGGCTGCTTGGAGCACCGCTCCTGTGGCAGGGAGGCTGTTGAGACCTCGGCCGGGACACGACTTCCCTGTATATTCGGGGAACAAGAAAATATTTTTATTTCTTGTCCAGAGGGAACAGAAGGAATCTCCACATAGGCTTCTGTGTTCGGTGGGCACTGTGTGAGCACAGTCTGCCTCTTGGCCCCCCTTTCCTTCTGTACAGAAGACTTAGGAGCCTTGACCTGTTTCCACACTTTGCCTTTCTGGTGATCCACCAAAGGTTCCTCTCTGAGTCGCATGCCCTTTTCTTTTTCTACCCGTTTGAGCTTGCCGTGTGACATCAAACACCTTTCAACCTCAGTGTCAATCAGTGTCTCACTGGGTAAGACATCTCCCATGGCAGCCTTGAGGTAAAAGCTTCCTGCTTTTCCTCTCTGTTTTACTGCCTGCTCTGTGACTTCAGGGGTGGAGTCAGCACTCGCTTGGGAGTGGCTGACCTTATCCAGGCAGGAACTCTTCCGCTCAATCAGATAGACTGAGGGAGGGAGAGGGGGCGGGTCTCCGCCTCCTCCAGTGGAGAGTATCAGCTCATTCACGTTTCCGGCAGCCTTGGGGAGTGGTTGTCCCTGTCCTAATAAAGCTTGTTCAAGCCTGGCCAGGCGGGCGGCTACTGAATCCTTTTGTTCAGCTTTTTCTAGCCCTTTCCCTCCCCCGGTGTTCTCATGGCACTTAGGACGCTGGGTGCGGTCCTGTGTGCCTGCTTTGGAACGGGGCTTAGCCAGCTCAGGAGCCTGTGCTCCTTCAAGCAGGGGGGAATTAACCCTGCTGGCTCTGACGGCGAACACAGTCGCTTTAACAGCTTTTTGCTCAGAGCGACTTTGGACATCATACTCCCAGGCTTTCTGCACGAATCTCTTAATATCAGTCATTTTCATGGTCTGTGCATCTATATGCATCAAGATCATCTTTCTGACTGATGGGTGGAGATTCGCAATGAATAAACCCTTGAAATGTGTGTTCTCTTCGCAACCCTCATCATTTCGCCCTGCAAAATAAGTTCGTCTAAGTCTCTCGTAATATTCGCGAGGGGACTCTGCTCTCTCGTGCTTAATGTTAAGTGCGGTGGCTATCGCGGCAGTCGGGTCAATAAACGCACTGTATTCTTCGATAAGTGCTTGACATAGCTGCTCAAAGTCATTACAGACTTCTTTCATCTGCCTAGCCATCCACTCATGTACAGCTCTGCTGGTAGTTTTCCTGACCAGAAACACTTTCTCCTGTTCTGTGGCGTTTGGCAGGTACTGCAGGGTATACCTGAGGTCTTGAATATAACTCTTGATATTATTCTCTGACACTGCGGGGTCAAATCTCTCTATGTCCTTCGCTAGCTCTCTCAGAGAATGGAGATTTATTCTAGCTTCTCCGCTGACGGAGATATGGAAGAGATCGTGGTCAGACCTGTCGCTGCTAGAGAGAGTGCTTAATAGCGACTCGAATTCAGACCTTTTAGCAACCATCGTTAAACTTAAAGAGTATTACTTTTAAGTACGAAATTACAGTTTTACCACAGAAAACCACAAGATCAAGTATGCAATCAACCCGGTAGATCGCAAAAGATCACAAAACAATCAAGCACTGCTTAAAGAGCAAGGGGAACTTTTTTTCCTTTCGGCTTTCAGCACACTGTATTGTCGTGTATGAAACCCGCGGCGTTTATATGAATTATTCGCTTGGTTGACTCATTTCAGTCTTGCCACGCCCACCCAGGGACGCCAAATATGTAGTGATTCATAGCCGTTCAGGGACGCCAAATATGTAATGTTAGTGGCTCTCTGAAGGCACCAGTTCTGTAGGGTTTGGGCATTTACTGAGACAATTATTAATTGTAGCAGTAAATCACAAAGTTGATTCTTTTGATGGCTTTAGAGTCCAACCATGCGACATAACTCAAACAACGCACACACACACAGGTACTAATACACGAGGATACATTTATTAATACATAGAGTATGCCTTAAACTAACAGATCTTATCGAGAGGGTTATCAGAATACAAAAGATATATATTCAATCAGTTACGAAGTGTTACACATATCAAGAGGACATACGTTCAGTATATCATTCATTAAGACCGTTTCGTAAATGAACTTAGTTATAACTTCTACATTAGATACTCGAAACAAGTACATAACTCTTAGGAATTAAATTGATATCAACTGGTTGGGATCACAATTGAATTCTTGAGCTGTAATGCATTGAAGTTGAATACTCATCCAATCTCTGGGGATTCAGATCTCCTGCGGGCACAAAGAAACAGTTGCAGGCTTGTTGCTGTCCAATCCGCACTCTCTGGCTCGGTGCCAGGCTGTGCTGTGCGGCTTGCGACGGTGCGCTGCTGATGCTCACTGACCGGCTAGTTAGTGTTGGCTTTAACTAGCAAAGTTTGTGCACAGGAGAAAAGATGACTGTGGGTCCCAGCAAGTCAGGAAGAGGACCGGTTCGTTCCTAATGAAGAGCTAGTTCTGAATAGTGATTCAGCTGTCCACAGTTCCGACCTGTTCACGAGGCCTGCTGCTGGTTACTCTCTGGCAACCTCCACTCTAGACTCTTAGAACAAAGGAAAGTTCTGGCACTCGGACACACTGGCCGTTCCGTGGTTGTCCGGGCTGAGTCTCAGGATGGTCAGGAGGCGCGCTGCGAGGATGTCCTGCCCTTGGGAGCCTTCAGCTCCTGGGCCGTCCTGCCCTGGAATTCTCCTTTGAATTCCCTTTAGAACAGTCCACAGAATCCTCTCCAGAATCCCTTCTGAATCTTGTTGAATCTCCCTTTCTGAATCTGAATCACCCAGGCTCTCTGTGTTGCCTGTTTTACCTGGAGGAACTTCAGCTCATTGATTGGCTGAAAGTTCCATGGGCATCAGAGTCCCACGTGGGTTACTTGGCCCTACCAGTCCCTGATTGGTTGATCAAGGTGAGATATGAGTCACTTAGTCCTGACACTTAGTAATGCAGTCCAGATGTCCAACTGGCACTCCCTAGACAGATAGGCGCCAATGGGTGACCATTGATCATGATAGCCAGGCTTAGCTAAGTGCATCCCCCTTTGGGAGCTGTCCTTATCAAAAGAAAACATCTTGCATGAATGGTTTCTATGTGGCTGCACCACAGAGATGAACAGAGAAATGGGGCCTCATTTGGGAAGCTCAGAAACACTTAATTCTGCCTTATTAATAAGCCTCACCGCTACACTACTCTACGTATTCTTGGAAAAGGATAAAACGTTATAACTTTTTATAAAGTACAGAATATAAGCTTAATAACAAGCATGTTAAAGCCAGAACCCATGTAAATTACCCAGTTAAAGACTTTGATACATAAAACATTGATGCATAATTAAAACATGTATGATGAAGGTGGAAGGTTGTGTACTTTTGTCCAACTGAGCAATCTTGCTTTTATAAAATATACCAACTTTTAAATGTTTAATGATTCACATGCAGTAATACACAGTTTAAAATAAAAAGTATAAGGAGTATACAACTTAAATTCATTAATGGAGATAAAGATAGTCCTTCAGCAATGATCGGGATTCGAAACTGGGTGTTTTCTGGCGACACTTCAAATGCTGTACATGAGAGGTTAAGCTTCTTTAGCTCCACCTGGCGGTATTTCCGGATATTATTATCATAACTGCGGTATTATGCAGAAAGATGCGTTTTGATACATTATGACGCGTTGTGATGCGACACGCTCACCATGTTTTACTGCAGCATATCCCGCTCATTTTGAATGGCTGCATCTGTAATAAAGGTCATTCCTGCTTCATACTTTGGACTTTTTACTTTGCAGTTCGTTGCAGAATGTCAAGCGCCTTTAAGTGCAACATACCTCACACATTTTGAATGGCTGGATCTGTATTTGGGGGCTTGTTCAGAATCTTTGATCTGTTTTGTGGAGACAATATTTTTTCCTTGGTTCATGCGCGCTCCACTTAGGTTTTTTTTAGTTTGTAGTGGTCTTTCTGTATCACAGTTTTTACGGTACTACAGTTTGTATTTGTATTACAGGTAATATGTGGTGTAGCGGCAATGCTTGTTAATAAGACAGAATTAAGCGTTGGTATGCTGTCCTAAATGAGGCCCCATCTCACTCTCCATATCTGTGGTGCAGCCACAGAGAAAGTATTCATGCAGGCTGATTTAAGATGTTTTCTTTCGATAAGGGACAGCTCCCAGACGGGGATGCACTTAGCTAAGCCTGGCTATCATGATCAATGGTCATTCATTGGCGCCTATCAGTCTAGGGAGTGCCGAATGGACATCTGGACTGCATTCCTAAGTGTCAAGAGTAAGTGACTTATATCTCACCTTGACCAACCAATCAGGGACTGGCAGGGCGTGGTAATACCACGTGGGTCTCCAATGCCCGCCAAACTCTCAACCAATCAGCACACATCTGTGTCTTTGTCAAAAAGGGAGCACAAGCTCAGATCGGGGCTCTCCTTGGCCATTTTCGCGCATCCTCAGAGACAATCACGTGACAACTGCTGTTGTCTGCAAAGGGACTTGGACTTTGTTCTAAGCGCGAGGCCGAGGATCCCGTACTTACTCAGAATTCTACCAACGTGAATGCTCCGCTTGATCAACGGCAGCCTACAGTTGGACCCTCGTCGACAACCTGAATAGCTTATTCAGAAGCAGCGCTGGACCGGGAACGAACCAGCTTCTTCCCAGGCAAAAGAGTGACTTGTGAGGACTCGCGGTCACACTCTGTGCATAGAGACTTTCTACTAGCCAGCCGGACTGCTGGTAGATCCCCTCGGAGCAACGACTGCCCTGTGCGCCGCAGTCAGATTCCTCCGCCCGTCCTACTCCGAGCTGCACCTCGACTGGTTGGCTGGTAGCCAGAGGACAACCGCTGGAACAGAGGCTGGAACAGAGCCTGTCAGCTGGTTTGGTGTTCATGCCGGGAAATTCCAAATCCATACACAGTGGATAAGTAAACCCCATGTTCTACATTGCATCTCGAGAATTCAATTGTACCTCAACACAAGTTGTTATCAATTTCATTCATGAGTAATGTATTTACTTACGAGTTTAGAGTAACAGTGGGTAATAACACTGATTAGCGATTTGGTAACCGAACGATATATATTGACATATATTCTCTGTTGTGTATCTCTTTGTGTTTGCATCTCTTCGAGATTATATACCTTGTATATTGATAACCCTCACAGTAAGGTCTGCCGCTCGTATCCAGGCAGACTAGTATATGTTTGGTGCACAATTTATATCAATAAATGTATCTCGTGTATTGAACCCGTGTGTGTGCGTTGTTAGTTGTTCTGACGATTGATTTTCTAAAAGCCCCAACGAACAACCTCGTGATTACTGCTACAATTAATAACTGTCTCAGTAAACCCATCAAACCTCTACATTTAATGGCGTCCCTGGGCGGGTGAGTTAAGAATGAAATGAGAATCAATCGCACAGAATAACTGATGTTGCTGTGAGTTCAAGTTCAGCACAGCACCGCGGCTTCTATACGCGAATACCGGGTGTGCTGATTGGAAATCCATCTGCTCGGGTGTTTAGATTCCATACTGTATTTTGGTAAAAGGAAAAAAAGTAATACTCTTAAAGTTTCTCTGACGTAATGACAATGGCTGCTAAAATGTCTGAAGTGGAGTCGCTTATAAGTACTATTTCTAGCGACGACAATCCTGGCTACTGGAGCGGTTTCGAAAAGTTGAACTTTGATGATATTGAGAAGCTGCAAGTAAATTTAGTAGCTAAGGTAGCGAACCAGCTTAACACAGAAGGGTCTGTGAACGCAGTTCAGGTCCTATCTAGTTTCGCCTTAAATCTAGCTAAACAGCTGGGACTGTCTTTGTCCGAGCTGACAAAGTTTCAAAAGCTTCAGGGAAAGCTAGAAAGATATAAGGCGGAGCGAGTTGAGTTGCTGGATATTATCAGAGAAAAGAGAGTGAAAAATTAGGAAAGTGAAGACAGACTCAGGGAAGTTTTAGGTAAATTAGATGACTTGTTTAAATGAGCTCAGCCAGGAAAGGCAAAAGGAGTAAGATGCTGTCGTACTGGAAGCAAAACAGGCTAGATCCCACTTGCATGCCAGCCCACCTAGCAGCCCGGAGCGCTCACCCAGCGCACCGGGAGGAGGTTTCTCCCAGCCAGGGTCTGTGGTCGGATCGGCATGGGGGAGATCGCCAAGTCCTGCGCAAGACGCAAGGGAGATTCAATTCAGGCATAGACCCCCTGCTCCTGATCACGGCTGTCTCCCTGCCCGCGGAGAAACCGTAAAAATTAACCTCCACTACCTGAGGCAGTTAGCCAAAGATGTAGAAAGGTTTGACTCGTCAGTGTCAGGGAATAATGTGGAGACCTACATCGATGAGCTGAGATATACTTTGCAGTTTATGCCCGAAGCGTCCGAACAGGAAAAGGCTATGCTAGTAAGGAAAACTACCAGCCGAGCGGTCCATGAGTGGATGTCTAGACAAGGACCGGAGGTCTGTAATAGCTTTGAGGAGCTGTGTCAGGCAATGATCGGAGAATTTTCGGCTTTTATCGATCCCATATCGGCTGTGGACGCTGCGCACCATATTAAGCACGAAAAAGCTGAAGCCCCTCGCGACTATTATGAGAGGCTTAGGCGCACTTATTTTGCAGGGCGGAATGAAGAGGGTTGCGAAGAGAACGTGATTTTCAAAGGTTTATTCATTGCTAATCTGCATCCCTCAGTCAGGAAAATGATTGTGATGCACACTGATGCAAAAGCGATGAAAATGGCTGACATTAGAAGGTTGGCTCAAAAAGCCTGGGGAGCTGAAGTCTCTGCTTCCTCAGAGCGAAAACCTGCTAAAACGGCCGTGTTCGCCAATAAAGCCAGCAGGGTTGACGACTCGCCTCAGCTCGAGGGAGCTGAGGTTCCTGAGCCCACTAAGCCCCGGCTCAAAATAGGCAGGCAGGACTGCACTAAGCGTCAGAGCCGCCGTGAGTCTATCTGATTGGGTGGGAGGGTTCCTGCCTGGAAGAAGGCTGTGACTCTGAGTTGGGCGCTGACCCCGTCTCTGAAGTCAAAGAAAAGGCAGGCTTCCAACAATTCTTAGGGAATCTCAGCCAGAAAGGCAAAGCAAGGCGTATTTATATCAAGGTTTCTCTTGAAAACGTCTTAGATAGAGAAGCACTGATTGACACTGGGGCTGAAATTAGTTTGATGTCAGCCGATCTACTCAGCGAGCTCCAATGAGTAGCGAAAGGAAAAGGCATCAGACTTAAGGTAGAACCGTGTAAGATAGATATTTCCAGCTATACCCAGGATCATGCCAGGATCACACACCGAGTGTGGGTGGGACTTAGGTTCGGGACAATGAACGTGGTGCATCCTGTTTACATCTATAGGTTTAAAACAGAGCCACTACTCATTGGCCAAGACCTGCTTGACAGGCTGGAGCCTCTGGTGGACTGCCAGCGTGGAAAATTGTGGGCTCAGGTCAAAAACCCTAAGCCTGTCGCACAGCAAAAAGGGGGGTTCAGTGGTTATGCTGTGCTCACACAGTGCCCACTGAACACTATAGCTGAGTTGGAGGTTCCTCCTGGTTCCTCTGGACGAGAAATAAATGTCTCTTCTTGCTTTCCAAAACTACACGGAAGTCCTGCCCAGGCCAGCACTCCCACGGTCTCCCAACTACAGGAGCAGTGCTCCGAGCAGCTGCTTGACCCGCCAGGTAAAGCACACCCCTTTTTCATCCCTGAAGATCTCCCTGTCCGGTAATGAATGGGAGTCCTTTCTGTGCACCATGGTACCTCATGGGGACCAGGACTACCACCCCATGGTGGTGGGAGGGGTCCAGGTGGCAGAAGTGCAGGTTGATGATGTAATTCTCAGCCTCAGCTCTGAGAAGTCCATAATCAGTGAAGGTCTGTTCGAGGACCTGTCGCGAAGCTGTCAGGTCACCCTGGTGACGCAGTCACAGGTTCTGTGGTGGGCACCCCCACCTCATAGGTCCATTTGGAGCAAAGGAAGCTGTGTAGCTTCCACCTCCATCGGAGAAAGGAAGTTTGCTCACTACTTCCAGGTAGCACCTCAGCTGACCCATTCGGTCTGTATTGGTGCAGACCTGTTGGTTCGATTGGGCACCCAGCTGGACACAGTAAACAGTGTGCTGTGGACACGGGTGAACCCAGATGCCCACTCTCTAAGCGGCGACCCCGAGAACATTCGGTCAGGTCAGACAATTCCTCAGGCCTGCCAGGTTGTAAATGAATCGGACCTGATCGTTCCTGCATCAACAGCAGGGTTTCCGGTACGCCTTGTCCTGAAGAAGGGACAGAGAATGGATGCTGAGATGGTTTTCTTCCAACCATCAGCTCAGTTTATCAGACTGAACCTAGCAGTCGGTGGTACCCCCAGACTGGAACGGAATGGCCGAGCCACCTGCCTGTTGGTGCGGAACATAGCAAAACAAGATGTCAAAATCCCTGCTCGCACTGACATGGGACTGGTAATTGACAATGGTTTCTATGATTTCGAACTGGCCATCCCAGTACTGGGGCAGCTCCCTGGTCCCTTGGCCAGGGAGGGGGGAACCGAGCAGGTGTACTACACCTACCCCCGGCGGATGATTGCAATTATGCCAATAGAGGGATTCTGCAACCAGGCGGTGTGCAGAGTGGACCTTAGCGATAAGGATGAGATGGTTGTGTACACAGTACACGCAGGTGTTCCGACGGACCACTCAGCCGAGAGTGCGATCCGGGATACCGCCATGCCGTCAAAAGCGGGGTTCCTAGAGCAGGTACAGGAAGAGGTTGGTAAGGCAGATGCCCTGGAAACGGAAAGCCAGCGTCAGCAGCTGCGTCAGATCTTCCAGGATTTCCAGGAAGTGTTTGCACGGGACGCCTATGACTGTGGGGTGACGGATTTGCACACAGTGCGCATTCCCACGGCCCCTGGCGCCCACCCAACCTATGTCAGGCAGTATCGCATTCCCCTCACGGCATACGAGTCCATAAAGCAGACGTTGGATGCTCTACTAGAGTGCCAGATCATAAGGGAGTGTAACTCCACTTATAACTCCCCACTGTGGCCGGTGCTGAAACCCAATGGTAAATGGCGTCTGACCATTGACTACCGGCAGCTGAATAAACAGGTTCCTTTGTACGATGGCCAATGATCTACCTAGATCAGGAGTTAGCCAAGGTGACAACAGCGAAATATTTCACCACAGTGGATGTGGCCAATGGGTTCTGGACCCTTAAGGTAGAACCGACAGACCAGTACAAACTGGCCTTTTCCTTTGGAAACAGACAGTTCACCTGGAATCGATGCCCCTTTGGGTATTCCAACTCCCCAGCGGAGTTCAACATATTTCTGCACAAAGCCATGAGTGATGCAGCCGCCAGGGGCAACCTGGTCTATGTGGACGATATTCTGATGCGGAGTCAGACCTGGGAAGAACACATGGCCGAGATCAGGCATGTGTTGACCCAGCTCTCCCGTGCAGGGGCCAAACTGTCCCTGGCTAAGGGACAGTGGTGTAGGACCCAAGTGGAGTACGTGGGACTATTGGTTGGAGCCCAAGGCATACAGCCACAGTCCAGCAGAGTCCACGTTATCCAGAATATGAAGTCGCCCACTAACCTGTCTGAACTGCGCAGCTTTCTGTGAGTATGTAATTATTCCCGGCAGTTCATTGAGGATTACGCTGAAATAGCAAGGCCCCTCCACGAGCTGTTGCAGAAAGACGTGCCCTTTGAGTGGGGGCCTTCCCTAGAACAGGCTGTGATGGAGCTGAAGCGCAAACTCGGTAGTGCACCGTGCTTGGCCTACCCTGACAAAAATAAGGTCTTCTACCTTGAAGAAGGGTTCTCAGAGCACTGCCTTGGGGCTGCTCTGAGTCAGGAATATGACCAAGAGCGAAGGGTGGTGGCGTATGCCAGTCGAGCCCTGAGCCCAGTGGAACAAAAGTTCTTGGACTGCGAGAAGGCCCTGTTGTCTACGGTCTGGTCGGTAGAACACTTCCGTAGTTATGTGGGGGAACAAAAGATCATCATCGAAACCTGCCACCAACCTGTGACATTCCTGCATAGCCAGAGACTGAAAGCTGGCAGGGTGTCAAATAGCAGGATTGTGGCATGGATGATGGCCCTACAAGGCTATGAGATAGAGGTACGTTATGCACAGAGCAAGAAAATGTACTTGGGACAGGGCCTGGCTTTGGGCCAAGTGTGTCACGGCTGTGACACTGACATAGAAGCTCCAGAAACTATTCCCGCTGCTGAGCTACCGAACAATCATCGGTACTACGATGAGAACGTGGGCCAGGGCTTACCCATGGCCTATGTTGACGGTTGCTCTTTTCGCCACGAACAGCAGGTGCTAGCAGAGGTAGGAATAGTCTGGCAAGGCAATACTCCCTGTGGGCCGACCCGCTATAAGCTAGGACCAAAGACTAGTCAGTATGTGGAAGTAGCTGGGGTGCTGATCACCCTCCAGCAGGCCCTGACACATGACCTTAAACAGTTTGTCATCTGTAGTGACTCGAACTACGCATAGCTTCGTGTCCCATCTTCCGTATTGGAAGGGTAACGGCATGAAAAATGCCCAGGGCAAGGAAGTAAAGAACAAAGAGTTGTTCCTGGCCAGTGACAAGCTCATGACCGAGGCTGGAATGATGGTTTACTGGAGGAAAGTAAAGGGACACTCCCAGGTGAAGGGACTCGACAAAGACGGGAATGATGAGGCCGACCGGCTGGCCAAATCTGGCGCCTTAGAGGGTGAACCCTGGCAGTTCCAGCAGGAATGGCTACCCCCAGAAACCGTGGCTGAGGTCAAGGCGGTCACCCGAAGCAGGGCTAGACAGGATGTCGGAGCTGACCCTCAATCTGTAGTGCTTGGGTCACAGGGTTTTAACACCGATCTTGCGGAAATGCAGAAACAGGACCCAGCAATTGGGCAAATGTATCAGCATATCGCTGACCCAGTGCGTCAACCTCTTTCGGAGCAGGTGCTGAGCCAGTCTCCGGAGCTGAAGGAGCTGGCAGAGGTGAAAGACAACCTAAAAATTATAAAGGGGTTGTTGGTTTGTTTACCAGTTGCACAAGGTGTCCCAAAGTGTGTAGTTCCCCGCTGTCATCGGGGGGTCATGATCCAACATGCTCATGACGAACCCTGTGGGGGTCACCGGGGAATCAAGGCCACGTACGACACTATCCAGCAGGTGGCATTCTGGCCTCACATGGGCCGAGACATCCCCGCGTATGTAAAGGGGTGTCTGACGTGTAGCCAGTTCCAACCATCACGGCCCTTGCACCGTGCACCCCTCCAGAAAAAGGACATGACATTCCCCTGGTCCAATCTACAAATGGATTGGGTGGGGCCGCTGGTGAGGTCATCCAGAGGGAACAAATATTTCCTCACTGTTATGTTTGCATTCACAAAATGGATTGAGTGCCTCCCAGCACCCAACGACACGGCAGAGACAACTGCAGTGCTGTTGGTGAACCATGTGTTCAGTCGATGGGGACTCCCCCTGACCGTGGACTCGGATCGGGGAACCCATTTCACAGCTACAGTAATGGCAACCCTGTGGAATATGCTTGGGGTCAAGGCCCAGTTGCATATCTCCTACCACCCTCAATCCTCGGGCCAGGCAGAACGGGCAAACCGAACGGTGGTTAGTATGCTCAAAAAGTTTGTCTCCACCAGCAGTAGGGACTGGGACATTAAGCTGCCCCTGGTTCTGATGGCCATCCGAGCTACGCCCCATTGTTCTACGGGGGTCCCACCTTTTGAGATGATGACAGGTCGGAAGATGACTCTTCCCCTTCACTGTCTTTATGGGGTGGAGGACCTGAGCACGACGTGGGCTGCTACGGCCCATCAGTATGTGTCAGACCTGCGAACACATCTGCAGGCAACCTTTGCTTTTGCCCAGAACAATCTGGGAAGGAGTGCAGAGGGTAGGAAAGCATACTATGACCAAAAGGCAGTTAACCAGGAACTCCAAGAAGGAGACAAGGTCCTGTACTTCCAATTTGCCAAACCCACAGGGGTGGCCCGGAAGTTCTTACCCAGTTGGACAGGACCCCACAAGATTGTCGATAAGGTATAACCGGTAGCTTATCGAATTCGAATTGAAAAGGGAAGGCAATCTCTGGTCTACAAGTGGGTGCATCGCAACCACCTCCGGTTGTATCGCCCACCTCAAATGGCGCCGGAGGACACAGAATAGGGTTAAAAGTCCAAACCCGATCAAAGAGGGGGGTGCCCCTTTGTAGCTGCAGGTAGTTAGGTACTGTAGTGTAGGTCCTGCTAGGAAAATATATTCAAAATTATAGTGGAACTGTACCATGTGCCTCATCTGTGTTCCAGAATGGGAATCCTAAAACTGCCACGGCTGGTCCTGACAGTACTGTGGATCGCCTTGAAGTTGTGGAACCCGGTCCTCCTACCGGCATAGTCCTGCAGGACGCTCCTGGATTGTTGTTTAAAAATTGCAGAACATATACTCAGCAAGTGTATGTACGGCTGGACCCACATGATGTGTTTCGGAAGCACATCAACATGAACAGTAGGGTGTCCTATCATGGTAGGCAGTGGGCTGGGGATACTGTATGGCATGCCCAGCTAGACACTATACACATGCTCCGCCAGCTGAGGAAGGCAACAGTCACCCAGGAGGAGATGACATGCCTCAGCCACCCCAAAAGGTTCTTGGGGGGTCTGATTGCTGAGGCCTCCGACGTGGGTTCGCTATTTTCAGCTGGTCTGTTGCTGCTAACACTGTCACCCTGACCACCCTGAGAAGGTAGGTGTCTGTGTTACGTAAGGAAATGCCAGAAATTTATGACAGGCTGTATCAACAGCAGCAGCGGCTGGAAAGCCTAGGGAAAACCTTACAGGGCACGATTTTAGCAGTAAACCTTCATGCAGCAGTGTTAAATAACACCCTCCACACCGTGGGCAGGATTGTCGACGTGTTACAGTGGGACTATGCTTATGTGCAACAGGTCAGAATGCTGATGCAGGATCTGCTTAGGGAGCTTAGTGCCACGGTAACTAGCCTAGCCATGGGACAGATTCCAACCTACTTGGTTCCACTGTCCTTAGTAGAAGAAGAACTGAGGACAACCACTTCCGAGATGGTGCAGCCATTGCAAGTACATCTTGCATACAGTCTAGGCAGTGCCATTCCCATACATGTCAACCCCGAAGCCAAGGAAATAGGTTTCCTGTTGAACCTTCCCATCGTGAGTAGCAAGGATATCTATAGACTCAAGTCTATATTGAACGTTGGCTTCTGGAGGGGGGACATGCATGTGAAGTTGACCACCCCACCGCTCGTAGCTTACCAGGAGGATGATCCGAATTTGTACCTTGTTCCAAACCTGGAACTGTGGATATCAACCAAGGATATCCACTGGGTATGCCCAAGTAAGCCATTCCTTAGGGACACAACTCAGAGGTTGTGTGGTATCAGAAAGGGGGCTGCCACTGAAAAGTGTAAAGCCAAGTGACGAGCAAAAGTGAGGTTAACGAACCCCAGGTTGAGCAGGTGGGAAAGATTTGGCTGTTCAGCACACCACAGTTAACTGTTACAATAACCTGTGACAGACATGATACAGCTACCGATGTGCAGCTACCCAACCAAACAGTTTTTCTACAAGTTCCTGAAAGAGCTATAGTGCATCTCAACGATTTAGCACTATATCACCTGGAGTCAGAACTGTATGAAACGGAACTCGAGATTGTGGACACTTTCAGAGGACACAGCATTGACTTGGATGAGAGAATCCAAGAGACAGTAAGTCTTGAGGGTGTACAGTGAGTTGAATTTGTTCTCAACGACACAAACTTAAAAACTACACTGGTAGGTCCCAAGCACAGTCGTTGTGGATCCTCTGGGGCGCTAGGAACAGTAAACATGGTCATCTTGACACTGCTGCTGGGTAGCTTGATCATGGCTGGGGTAATGTGTTGGATGCTGTTCTCTTGTATCAAAGCCTTGCGGGGTAGTTTGAATGAGACAAAGGGAGCAATGGTGTATCACCGAAATCAGGTAACCACTCCCAAACGTCTGCCTGCTGCAAAGCTATACGATACCGATAGAGAACTGCCGGAAGTTTAAGGTCTAGGGCTAATGATGATGCCCAATATCTCATTTCTATGTACCTTATAACTGAGAGCAGGTATACGATATGTTCTTTCCAACATTATTTCCTGTACAAATTCTCGAGAGGTAATGTGAATATTGGGTGGTAGAATCCACCCTGGTACAACAGACATCACTTAACTCTGTTTTTGTTTTGAAGGCAACAACGCCTCAGGACCTCGTGACCTTCAAAAAGGGGGGATATGTAGCAACAATGCTTGTTAATAAGACAGAATTAAGCGTTGGTATGCTGTCCTAAATGAGGCCCCATCTCACCCTCCATCTCTGTGGTGCAGCCACAGAGAAAGTATTCATGCAGGCTGATTTAAGATGTTTTCTTTCGATAAGGGACAGCTCCCAGACGGGGATGCACTTAGCTAAGCCTGGCTATCATGATCAATGGTCATCCATTTGCGCCTATCAGTCTAGGGAGTGCCGAATGGACATCTGGACTGCATTCCTAAGTGTCAAGAGTAAGTGACTCATATCTCACCTTGACCAACCAATCAGGGACTGGCAGGGCGTGGTAATACCACGTGGGTCTCCAATGCCCGCCAAACTCTCAACCAATCAGCACACATCTGTGTCTTGGGCAAAAAAGGAGCGCAAGCTCAGATCGGGGCTCTCCTTGGCCATTTTCGCGCATCCTCAGAGACAATCACGTGGCAACTGCTGTTGTCTGCAAAGGGACTTGGACTTTGTTTTAAGCGCGAGGCCGAGGATCCCGTACGTACTCAGAATTCTACCAACGTGAATGCTCCACTTGATCAACGGCAGCCTACAGTTGGACCCTTGTCAACAACCTGAATAGCTTATTCAGAAGCAGCGCTGGACCGGGAACGAACCAGCTTCTTCCCAGGCAAAAGAGTGACTTGTGAAGACTCGCGGTCACACTCTGTGCATAGAGACTTTCTACTAGCCAGCCAGACTGCTGGTAGATCCCCTCAGAGCAACGACTGCCCTGCGCGCCGCAGTCAGATTCCTCCACCCGTCCTACTCCGAGCTGCACCTCGACTGGTTGGCCGGTAGCCAGAGGACGCCGGGACAACGCCCATTGGACAACCGCTGGAACAGAGGCTGCAACAGAGCCTGTCAGCTGGTTTGGTGTTCGTGCCGGGAAATTCCAAATCCATACACAGTGGATAAGTAAACCCCATGTTCTACATTGCGTCTCAAGAATTCAATTGTACCTCAACACAAGTTGTTATCAATTTCATTCATGAGTAATGTATTTACTTACGAGTTTAGAGTAACAGTGGGTAATAACACTGATTAGCGATTTGGTAACCGAACGATATATATTGACATATATTCTCTGTTGTGTATCTCTTTGTGTTTGCATCTCTTCGAGATTATATACCTTGTATATTGATAACCCTCACAGTAAGGTCTGCCGCTCGTATCCAGGCAGACTAGTATATGTTTGGTGCACAGTTTATATTAATAAATGTATCTCGTGTATTGAACCCGTGTGTGTGTGTTGTTAGTTGTTCTGACGATTGATTTTCTAAAAGCCCCAACGAACAACCTCGTGATTACTGCTACAATTAATAATTGTCTCAGTAAACCCAGCAAACCTACAGTGGTGTCCATTGTGCCCAACTTTGTAGCAGTTTTAGAAATGTCACAAAGCAAATGCTGAATTGATTGTAGGTTTTAGTTTCTCGGCTTACTGGGGACCTATCAGATGTTAAATTGAGGAAGGAGACAACCCCTCCCCCCCGCACAAAGATGATAACGGTGATAAAAATTAATTCAGAAGGGTGCAGTGTGTTCAACACACACGAATCCCATGATGTCAGATCTACAGATATACCGAAACAGTAGCATACATGTCAATGAACTACAGTGTGATCATACAGATGCAGCCATTCAAAATGGGTGAGGTATTTCGCGGCATACCCCAGTGGGCGTGTCGCGGTATCACGCAGTTCACGTGTGTCACGTGGCTAACCATCCGGCGTCGCCTTGTAAAACTGCCAGGGGGAACTTAACCTCTCATGAACAGCATTTGAGCCTTTAATTTTGAACTGTGTATTACAGCATGTTAATCATCAGTCATTAAAATGTTGGTATATATTATGAAAGCAAGATTGCTCAGTTGGACAGAAGTACACAACCTACCTTTATCAGAAATATTTATGCATCAAAGCCTTTACTGAAGATATTACTAATAGTATTAATAATGGATGACTTTGGACAAGCTGTATACTCAAAGTATATTTTCTTTAGCACATTTGTACAAGCACTTGGAATCTGTCCAAGCCATACTTTGTCAGGCATTTTGTTTTACTTCAACGGGCATAAAAACTTCCTTGCTTTTAACAGGGCGTTTCATAATTTCTAACTACGAAAATGATTTAAAATGCGACACTTATCATTCAACTAGAGCTTAAAATATCACAAGGATCCTCAAGAGCACAGCAAAGAGTGTATTAAAAGACACTTGTATTTATCAACGCTTTCTTTTCCGTATACCAGATTTTATGGAACCACTTCAGAGGGGTGTCAGCCAGTCAGATTCCAGGAATCGGCACTTTAAAGGAAAAATACACACCGGTATTCCATTTCTCCGTAATGATTTTAAGCATCGAAGTATTTAACTAGCATGTGAAATAGCGTGTGAAAAAGTGGTAGTTTTAAGCTTTTCTGCTAATATAAAATGGAATCGCGTATCTAAAGAATTTAATAACGGTATTCGTGTGCTGCGACAGGGCTGTGTAGGGCTGTTTCGCCTGCCTGTTCATGCGAGCTGTCTTGTAGCCTACTGGTCTAGGTGCGTGACTACCAACTGGTTTGTTTAACAAACATTTCTTCAAAAAAATAGAATAGCGATATTATGGACAATCAATTGACTTTTAGATTTCAAAATATCGCAACATGATCGATATTTGCGATATTTTGAACATATCTTCCCTTCTGACAGCGGTTCCTGCTTCTATTGTGTGTGTGTGTGCAACAGAGTAAATTTTTATAGAGAAATGGAGGCTGGACAGTATGCGTTACCATATAAACATTTATATTGATTTAAATCGTGTTCTGATTTAAATCGCAAATGCTTGTTTAATTATATGTGTTTTTTAATCATAATCAGGCTAATGCAACATAAATTGATACAGTATCTTTGTCTTCTAAGTATCTTAATAAACTTTCAGCATAGCTTTCTACTTGTCAAGATTTATATTTCTTGGGATTTTGGGATCAAACGTGGAAGGATTAGATTATAATAGTTTTTATTTGTCAAATACGTGATTGTATTTCTGAATGTTATGTGACACCTACAGTAGTTCACTGCTTTAAATACATCGAATTAAGAAAGTTATGTGTAGCACTTTAGATATTTTTTCTGAACCAGGGAAAATCTGATCATGTTTCTCTATAACAATAATAAAAAACTTTATTTTACGTATCGCCTTTAAAAGTGGCATCTCAAAGCAATACAGTAGATCGAAAAACAGTTAAAAGGGACCAAATTAAATACCAGACAATCGCAAACGCGTTTTCAATAAAATTATTTTATTCATTCAGCAGTTTGTGAGAGGGACATCCAGCAGAGAGAGACACACATACCGGTTTTCACTGACAAAATTGTTTTTTTTTCAATTCCTCTTGTCTAACAGGAATGTTTTGTTTGTGGACAGACTGTTAGACAAGAGGAAAAGACCGCCTCCTCCTACGAAGCATTAATCGCGTATCTAAGGAAAATTGCAGTATACCTTTGTTCATGCACATCATTATACAGTATCTCAATTTGTATTTCGATAAAAAAAATCGTTTGCCCAGCCACTACTGTTGTTATTGTTTTTATCCTGTAAAGCGTTTCCTTTTTCTGCGTTTTCCATTTCCTTTTTCTGATCACTCGCTTTCTGGATACACATCTCACCTGTCCTGTTCTTTGTTTTCCTGGTTTGCTGATTATGCCTGCTGCGGTCCACTCCTACCCTCACACCTAAAGAATACTATTTTAAATTTCTTGGCGCAGTTCATTAACCCTTGTATGTGCTGTCCGCGCCCAAAATGCAATTAAAAAAAAGTCAAAAACCGCGCTCAAAATGCAATTTAGAGCTTAATAAGATACACTCCACAGGCAAAATTAAAGACAAAATTAAAGACGATTAAAATCTGTAATCTTTCCACTTGTACTGTGAGTCATCGGACAGTTTCTGCTTTGTGTAAGGATGGTGAGAAAGCTGTGCTCAATGTATTTAAGGGACTTAAAAGTAAAAGGAGATGCTTCATATTGCTTGACTAATTTTAAAAACCAAGTTATAAATGCAGACGCTCCCTCGGTGCCGCGCCGGGTGTAAATATCAAAGTATACATTCCCAACAAGAATTGTACCCTGTCATGCAAATAAAACACCTTGAATTGAATTAAATTGAGGGAGAGAGGGGGGTAGTGGGACAGAGATACTGTAGACAGACTCAAGGCAAATAAGATACTTATGGGTACGCAGGCATTCACGACAGCAACATACGAAACGTTTGCACGTACTGTATAGTTAAGTTATTACTTGGTTTTCAAAGTGCAACGAAATACAATATTGTTGTTGCGGCTGTTCTGGTTGTTTTTATCCCGTAAAGCGTTTTGAGAAGCCACCTTTAAAGGCGATATATACTGTTAAACCGCTGATTCTTATGGAATGTGTTCCGCAGGAGATTCAATTTTTTATTTATTTATTTTTTAATCGCGTATCTTAGGAAATCTCAGTATACCTTTGTTCATGAACAGTGGCATGTTACATTATCATTCGTTTTTTTAACAAGGCTCGCCAGCTAATGTGAAGCGAAACCTGTCTTTCTAGCTTTTAAAGTCGTGCATGTGTAAACTGTACTAGAGGGCATGCAAGTTACTCTGCCCCTTTCAGCTGCAGGGAGTCCCTCTGCTGCAACACACAGCAGACAGAACGGGAGACTATTGCCTTTCATATCTGACACCAGTGAAGTAAAAGGGGTGTCTAAAGGGGTGATTTCAGACCACATTTTAGTTACTTTATTTTGTTTACTTTTAACATTTCTGTAATTTACAGTAGATGTCATAATAGAAGCCCGAAGCCTATTATACTCAGTCTAGCCTTGGATCCTCTGAGTCCCATGACTCAGTCTTGTCTGCTTTCCTAGAATAAAACCAGTTAAGTCTTGTGTACTATGCAATTTATATTTTCTGATTCCATGCATTCCCTTAATGTTTAGAGTTTACTATATTCTCCAGACTCAAACACATAAGTACTAATAGCTCTGTCCCTTTAGGAGACTCTTTGCAGTACTGTGTCCCACTGCCCCCATGAATTCTTTAGGTTGGGTCTAATATTTTCCAGCAATATACAGAATGGGATACAAAATGCTGTCAGGCAGGTAACAGAAAAGAGAAAAATATAAATATTTCCATTTTACAGACGTTCACACATTTATAACATTTTGGCTCAATAAAAAGCTAACCCAATAATTAAATGTGATAAAGTATAGTTTGGATGTTTATACATTCATGTTAATCGTATTCTTGATTTATTTCAATAAGTGTTCAAGTTTCATTTGCTAACTTAGAGCATATTGTGCAATGAAGAATAAAATAGCTGCATGACAAGTGACTTCCTTCTCTCAGTGGAAATTAAAAGGTAGCCTGATAAATTATAAGACAGTAAGAAAGGTTCCAATCAGGAGGAGACAATTCTTTCCATTTTTTTGTTTGATTGCTGGTAGCAAACTGATCTGAGGATCTACTCCAGCTCTTTCTCTTTTTATCATACAGTAAATTTTATTTTCTTGCTTTCTGAAACACAATATAACAAAAAATAACCTCACAAACTCAAAGAAAAAATCCTTGCTCCCCCCCCTCCCCTTGGCAGTACTTCCTCC
Source organism: Lepisosteus platostomus (assembly GCF_059453375.1). Lineage (NCBI taxonomy): Eukaryota > Metazoa > Chordata > Actinopteri > Semionotiformes > Lepisosteidae > Lepisosteus > Lepisosteus platostomus. The sequence goes on along the minus strand of NC_142612.1, from coordinate 46,010,798 downwards.
CATGCTTTTAACTAAGGGCATCTAAAATACTGTCAAACAGCTACAATGGTATCTCTGTACAAGGCTTTGACTGTGTCAATCACAGCACCTCCCGTTCCCTTACCAGCAACAACATGGATTCTAACACTCAGACATTAAAAAAAGTCAGGCCAAGAGAGAAAATACTGAGCTTTACAACATGCGGTACCAGTAACATTTTACCCACAGTAGACTCACCAACCAGATGTGTTTCAGTTTCTGTGATAAGCCTAGATTAATCATATCCTCTCCTCTAGTAGGAGCACCAAGTGTAAACATGTAACGTCCCTATTAAAAATAATGGCAAAACAGAAGTTCACTCTTTCTAGAACATACCTTCCTATGGACACTCCTAAAATGTATAAAATAGTGTCCACAGCATCTCATAATAGAGGCAAATGGGGAACTACAAACTCATTTCATACAATGCCATCCATGAGGGGTTAAATACACCCTGAGAGAAATTAATTTATGGATAATTCAACGGCTGTGATTTCTGGAATATGTATTATCCCAAATATTTTCAAAAGAAATTGAATCATTTCAATGAATCTGTGCCATTCAAGTACCTACTCCAGACAGTAACCACTGCTAAGGGTTTATATGAAGCTTGCATTAAAAGACTTTAAAAAAATGTCATGTTCCCATAAAAAAGTCATGCCTTGGAGTATAGACCCCCAAAGGAATGCCATAGACTCAAACTGCAAAATAAACACATACAGAAAGAAAGTATTTGTATTGTAATTGCAAATCCTGGTATGAGTGATTGGTATGACTTTCCTCATTACAAATCTCTTATTAGAATTTAAATTTCTCTGTAACTCCAGGTCAGAACAGAGACAATGTAACTGCCTTAAGGAGTTTACAATTATGAAAAATAGAAGGATAAGCATGATACGTATGTCTTCTGTCATTTTCTAAGTCATGTTACTGAGCACCAAATCTTATTGAGAATATGAATCCATTTAAGGTTTATACCATTAAAGTAAAGGTTTATTCCATGCTGAAAATGTTTTTTGAGGCCTGTTTAATTGTGTCTGAAGTCTGATGTTGTAAATTTTATTGTTAAAAAGATCCATGAAAATGTCACTACTAAAGTTAGCTGGTACTGTTGGTATTGTAAGTGGCAAGTAGAGCTCATAGTTTACCACTCCTGTCTTTCTGAGCAAGGAAGAGCTCTTCATCTGCAACATATCTTTATGAAAGCGACCCTTTAAGAACAAAACAAATTCCATAATTTGGTAACACCATGGCTGAGTCATTCATGCCTACCTCAGACATTGTACTACACTCATACTGTAAGTACTTCACACAAGTGCCAGACATCTTTTTCAACTTTCACTTTAGCAAGTGACAGAACTATAACAATAATTTATTATTAATTACTGGCAAAGGATTGTGTACAGCATATAAAAATTCTCACATACACATACTGTATATCATTAAAACCTACACTTGTTCTCTCAAATCTATAAACAATAGTTTTATATATTTATTTATTGGAAACTAGCAAGTGCACAAAAACCAGGCAGACAGTTGGTAATTCTGTTTGATAGGTATGCTCAGTATTATATCAGGGCAGTACCAGGACCGTTCAACACTCTGTAATGACTATAGGTTATTGTGAAGTTAAAGGGAACTTTAAAATTATAAAGTGTTTAATAACCTTGCAAGGGTTTGTTGCTTTTAGTTATCTGTCACATCTTTTTTTTTCCTTTGAGCAGGAGAAAGCCTGGATGAATTTATGAGAGTTTTAAATGGTTGAGCATGTGAGTTTGAGGTAACATGCAAATGTGTGTTTCATGCATGAAGCACGAGATATGATATGGCGGCAGATGGTTCACTGAAATTGCTGCTGCAGACAATACAAGGTACAGTATAAAGCTACTGTTACTGCTTATCATTTTTGTCAGAAGTATGAGATTTTATTTTGAAGATGGGTACAGTACAAAACAAATGTTTTCACATTAAAGGACACATCAGTCTTCTGCATTTGGAGAAATTAGCTTTCTAATGTAGAGTATTGAGATTATTTTATTTCAATGAAATTCCTCCAAAATTTAACTTCTGGACATATACTAGAGAAATTGAAGATTGAAGACTTTTGTTCAATGTTACATGTTGTGGCCTGAAAAAAGACACAGGCACATCCTTGCTTGTGACCTAATCTTCTTGCTGAAGTGTCAAGAAATTCTGATAATAGGCAAAATCCCTACTCAGCAAGCTGTGTGAATTGTTATGTGTAATGTTCAACCGTATCCATAAACTTTGGATAAATTAATTGCTTTGGAAGTACAGGGGTATGACTCATATTCATTCTATTCTATTTCACCACAAAAGCCTGGCAGAACACTGAAGTGCTTTGTGAACAGCTGTTGTGAATGGCTATGAGTTACTAGTAGACCAGCCAGCAGCCATATCACCCTGCAACTCGCAACTGGCAACCCACTGAAGCTAAGCAGGTGTGAGTACCTGGATGGGAGACCTCCTGGGAAATCATAATCAGGCTAATGCATTTCTACATTTTCTGTATGAACCAGCTTAGAGGTTCATACAGAAAGACAGCTTGTGTTTAAATTGAGTGTAAGGTAATTTATGCTTCTAAAGTCATGGTCAGCATTTATTATTGTACTGTGCTGTAAACTTTTTCTGTGCCCAGTCACATTATTTTATAGCGTTTTTATTGCGTTATTAAATCCGGTGGCGCTGTGTGTTAGTTTCCTGACTCCCATGTCACATGGTCTGTGATTGAATCCCATGGAACTATGACTTTATTTTTTAACAAACATTTCTTTGAAAAAATGAAACGTTTCCCTTGGTCAGAGATTAAATAAAACCTCACTCGCACCAAACAAATTTATATTTCTAAATATCACGACATGATCGAATTTAAGTCTTTTTAATAACAATGAATAGTCACCTATGCGTTACAAAATATACATCAGCCTGATTATGATTAAAAAACACATAATTAAACACGCGTTTGCGATTTAAATCAGAGCACGATTTAAATCAATATAAATGTTTATATTGTAATGCATACTGTCCAGCCTCCATTTCTCTATAAAAATGTACTCTGTTGCACACACACACAATAGAAGCAGGAACCGCTGCCAGAAGGGAAGAAGGTGACTATTCATTGTTATCAAAAATGACTTAGAATAGATCATGTTGCGATATTTTGAAATATAAAAGTCAATTGATTGTCCATAATATCGCTATTCTATTTTTTCGAAGAAATGTTTGTTAAAAGAAAAGTCCAGCACCAGCTGGATTCGAACACACAACCTGTGCTTTGTTAGTCACGCACCTAGACCAGTAGGCTACAAGACAGCTCGCATGAACAGGTAGGCGAAACAGCCCTACACAGCCCTGTCGCAGCACACGAATGTAATCATACCGTTATTAAATTCTTTAGATACGCGATTCCATATTATATTCCCTTTTAATCAAATTCTAAAAGTATGCTTGTTGACTCCGGTATCACGTTAGTTAAAGACTTCGAAGCTTACAATGTTTAGGGAGAAATGGAATACTGGTGTGTATTTTTTTCTTTAAAGTACCAAGACCAGCTATATACTGTATGTTTATGTTCCAAAATTAATATCGTTTATGGCCTTCACACGAGTTACAGTATGCTCCTATTCTTTTTATGCTCAGCTACTAAGATTTCCCTTCAGTTGTAAAATTCAATATCTACAACGGGCACAGTAAAGACGTTTACAGTAAGTCTTTCTACGACAGACCAACGGACCACGAGTGCCCCTGTCGGTCAACCAATCACGCACCGCGTCATAATGCGTCATAATAAGCGATACCGCAGCCAATTACCTCACAACAAGCTACAATAATAAACTGTTTTTATGCATCCAGCTATGAAAAAAAATAGCCAAAAGGATCACTCTAAAGGTTTATTCTAAGCTGAAAAGACAATATATTTGTCTTCTCTATAACTCGTCAGTTTACCGCTCATTCATGATATTTCCTTATGAATTGTAAGAGGACCCGGGGAAGGGTCATTTATAACCGGTATTTCCAGAACGAAACACTGAAAATACTTTATATAGACCTGGGCAAGATGGCCACCCAGGATAACCAGCTGACCCGCTATTGGGAAAAGCCTATGCAGTGAAACAAGGAGACACAGCTGAACTACATCAGGAAACAGGATATAAATGCCCCAGAAGCGATGATCCGGTGCGGAAGCCGATAAGGTGAAAGCGTTTCGGAAGAAGGAGAGATTTAGGAGTGTGCTGGAAGGAATTTAAGAATAACGGACTACTGGATACGGGTTTTGACTAGGATTACGGATTACGGCTTGGATATGGCACAGAGTAGTTTGGACATACGGACTGGGAACTCGGATCGTTTAAGGATACTGGCAACGGATTGCGGAACGGATTTGCGGAGACATACGGATGAAGAACACAGAAGATCAATGTGGTGTGAGTTAGATCTCTTTTACACCTATTTTCCCCCGGCAACACCACAATTGGTGGAGAATGCGGGCAGCTCCCACTCGGGTTTGAGAATCGAAGAAAACACGTTTTTTTTGTGTGTGTGTGTTGGTTTCGCTTTGCGTGTGTGGATAAAAACCATGGAACAATTAATACAGCAATTGTCCCAGGCCACCCTCGCCCAATTTCAGGCATTAAAAGGACAGCAAGAAGCTATCCAAGTGCAACGGGAGGCGAGTCAAATTCAAAGCGAAACTAACGAACGCATTATAGAGGAGCAAAAATTAATACGTGAAGAATTGCACAGATTAGGGAAAGAAATCCGGCAGGCCCCAGTAGCGGGGAGAGACACCGCTCAGGCTGAACAAATTGCGCTACAAAAGATGACAGAGCTTGATGATGTGAAAGCGTATTTAACCATCTTTGAAAGAACTGCATCTCGAAATGCATGGCCCAAAGAGCAATGGGCCGGGAGAATAGCCCCTTATTTAATTGGAGAAGCCCAAAAAGCATTTATGATTTAAAAGAGGAAGATGCAGAGAATTATGAGACTCTGAAAAAGGAGATATTGGCAAGACTAGGGGTAACCATGGCGATACGAGCGGTCCGGTTTCACAATTGGAGATACCAGATGAACAAGCCTACGAGGTCTCAGATGTTTGACCTGGTACATCTGGCAAAGAAATGGCTCCAGCCAGAAGACTTAAACTCAGGACAGGTGGTAGAAAGGGTGGTGTTGGATCACTTTGTGAGGAGTCTGCCTGTTCATCTGAAAAGGAATGTAAGTGAAGGGGATTCCTAGACATTAGATCAGGCAGTGGACTTGGTGGACAGACACCATGCCACAGAGGCCCTGATTAGGGAGGAAAAGGGGGACTTTCGTAAAGAGGAGAGAAGAAGCCCCAAGAGTCTGGAAACCGAAATGAAATATCGGCCAATAAAGTATAGTGATTATCGTGGACCTATACAATTTGAAAAACCCCTTTGGGAAAGGTCAGACTCAAGGCCCTGACCATGGAAAGAAAGATGATGTTTTAATTGTCAGGAAGAAGGGCATTTAGCCAGCCATTGCCCCTGCCTTTCCGAACCCATGCAGGTAGACCCCAGAGACGAAGCCAAATGTAACTACCTTACAGCACGGGTCCCAACCTGCGAGGATCCCCATCTTACGAAAGTCGAGATAGGCGGAGAACCCGTCGAGGTCTTGTTGGACTCCGGCAGTACTGTGACCCTGGTGACCCCTACAATACCTCCGGGAGAACTGGAAATCCAGAGAATAGAGGGAATACCTATTACTTGCTTTCACGGGGACACTGAGGTCTATCCGACGGTAGAAATGAGCATCTCTACAGAACAGGGGACCTACTGTTCAATGGTAGGAGTGGTTGAGCAGTTGCCATACACTGTCATACTGGGACGAGACTGTCCCCACTTCCTCCAGATTTGGAACATTGTCCAAACAGCTACGCTAAGACCAATCCCCTGCCCTGAAGACCGGGGTGACGCCCCTACTGACGACCCTGATGAGACGGACCCACAAGAAGGAGGAGCTGAACTTGTAGTTGAGTTTGAAAATATGGATTTACCGGACTGGGACCGGGAGCTTACAGGAAAATTCCCTCATAGGTACACAACATTGTCCATGCACTTCTTGTGTCTAATTTCCAGGGAGTAAACCTATAACAGCGCATCAGTACTTGATTATGGTTAACAGTACATATGAAGTCTGGAAGAGTTTCAGCATTTACTTTTCTGTAATTTGTACAGAACCGTGATGTCCCATCAAGGTTTGGTACTGAAGAAAGATGTGAAGACGGGGGTTTGAATTTAATCTTTTCTGTAGGGGGTTTAGACTTCCAAGTCACAAGCTGGGGTTTATGGCAGGAAAGGGGGTTAACTGATAAGGATTGCAGATGCCAGCTAGGAACCCCCCTGGGTGTAATGTTAAACTGACCATTTGCCCAGAACATCGTAAACTGGCCAAATACCATGAACCCCCCTCTTTACCATCAGACCGAGTGACGTCAGAAACGGAGAAGAAAACTGTATATAACTCAAAAGTTTGTAACAGTACGTTGAACAATACTTCGGTTTTGTTGTTTCTTGCGGGAAACAAGACTTCGGCTTTATTGTTCCTTGCATGCAATAAACTCATCTGTTTTACTTCATCTCGGGATCAAGAACCTTATTTCTTCTGTTACAACAAATTTGGCGTAGTCGGCGGATGCTCCAGAAGGCGCAGAACTTCCCATCGGCAGGAGAGACGGTCAGCGCGCACATAACTAAGAGGTAAGGACTCCTCTTTTATTTAAAAGTCCCGACTCTCTCTGACCGATTGGGAAATCTCTGCTCCCTGCGAGAATCGCCCGAGATGACGGAGTAAACGTGAGTTTCTGAATTCCTCTGGCCCGGGGAAGGCACCGGTGTATGTAATGGGTTGTTTGCTGTAAGCCCAGAATTTGGTCTGGCAGGGGTTCCGCGGTATTGTGTACAGGCGTTCGAAGCTGGTGTATGCCTTAATTGCGCGTGGAGTTTTGAACGGGTTTTGGACCCTTACCGTGAAGTTCAGGACTGGTGTGGGTCTTAATTGCACCCGGAGTTCTGAAGGTCAGAACTGGTTTGGGTCTTAATTGCACCCGGAGTTCTGAGGCTCAGAATCGGTGTGGGCCTTAATTGCGCCCGGGATTCTAGAGCAAATGGTGCATTAAATGCACGTAGTTCAGGACTGGTGTGGGTCTTAATTGCACCCGGAGTTCTGAAGGTCAGAACTGGTGTGGGTCTTAATTGCACCCGGAGTTCTGTGGCTCGGGATCGGTGTGTGCCTTAATTGCGCCCGGGGTTCTGGAGCTGAGTGGTGCATTAAATGCACGTATAATCCAGGATTGGTGTGGGCTTTAATTACGCCCGGGGTCCTGAGATTAGCTACGCCTTGATCGTGCACAGATTGGAGTGGCGTGGTTTCTGGCGTGGCATGGTTTTTTTTTTGTTTTAAAGGAAGCAGGAGTGGAGGAGATATATGTATGTATGTTTTTGGTGTTTTCCTTGTTTGTGAAATACATATACACACGCGCGACACTGGCATGGGCGCACCTCATAGTGGGGAGCGGGGCATTAAGTGGCAGGATTTGGGGGACGTTGAGACCCGAGAATCGCCCTGATTGAGCTCAGTGCGTAAGTCCACCCCGGGGCAAAAGCAGCGATGCTGGCGTTCTGGGGATGGTGAATTACTGATCAAGAAAGGGGGTTTTCGAGGTCTCGTTTCTTACCTGTGAACAGTGCGGTGTAAGTCCTCTCTTAAGTCTCGGAGAGGCATTTAGATCTGGAGGTAAAAGATGCCCTTAGCTGAATGAGTGCAGGAATGCACAGGTTTTTCCAAGTGAAAACATCCCCCTACTGAATGAGCTGTTACCTCACACACGACAAAAGTAAATCTTAAAGAGACCGAACATGTGCGCTAACTGATGGTTTGAGAAAGTGGTGGAAGGGTCCGTTTAAATATCGGAAAAGTGTAAGTTGACGGAAAAGAAGGAGAAAAATATGGAAAAAGCTGAGTTTGTCAGAGGGAATTTGGGGCTAAGACGCCTGTAAAGAAAGCATATATGAGTATTGATTGGCAAAAGCACAAGCATGTAGCTCCCACCCTGGTGCACGGCCGGCACCAGTGGTGGCAGATACATGAGAAAAAAAAAAGAAATTGGGATGTGACTTAAAAGTGTGTTTACGGGGAAAATAAAAACCCGGAAGAAAATATACTTTACTCGCTACGAAAGAGTATAGGAAAAAAAAGCTAGAAGAGGCAGTACAGGAGAATGAGAAACTAAAGAAGGAATTAACTCCTGGTCACGCTGCACTGGTTAATGTGCTGCAGCCGGCGACTAAGTTATGTCCTGCTCTCCCACAGGGGAACAAACAGGCAGGAAACGAAAATAATTGGGATCAATTCCCTCAGTGGCCATATGGAGAAGGGGGGTCTGATTGGGATAACACTTGGTATGAGTGTGATCAAGACGGATCAGGGTCTCCCCTGTTAGAGGGAGGGCGCCCGCAGATCTGTACTCTCACTCGAAGTGGGAAAGGACTTGATGTAGCAGGGGCTGGCGCCGTTGATGACAGCGCCACTCTAACACTGTCTCGCACCCCGTCAAGGGGGTCTGCAATCGCACCTACCTTCCCTGATTTCCCCCATACGATCAAATCCAAAACCGTAAGATATTGACCGGTGGGCTGAAGTACCGCACCCGAAATTAGAAATGCAGCGAACCTGGAGTGCGCTTCAGGAATTAAAAGGATTCATGTAGAAGTAAAACAAGAATACAGCACATTGTATTACGAAGAGAAAAATATATTCTCGATGTGTATGTGTGTTTTATGAATTTGTGTGCCGGCATGTATGTGTGTAACTGTGAGTTTTGGTCTACTAAATGACGGTGTGAGTGTGTTTAGCCAGCGGGACTGGCTAGAGACGTAACTACAGAGACTTGACGAAAATCAACTTAAGGAGATTGGAAAATATAAGAGCGTCTGAAACGTATAAGTACAGTACAGGTGGACGTAAAAGTAGCTAAACAGTTTTTGTATTATTATAAATTATTATAAATTGTAATTTATACAATTAGTTGCAATAGTGGAAACAATTTGGTTTTATTCGAATGTCTCGAAACCAGACATGCTGAAACGCTGTAGGTTTAGAATCAAGACTGGGGAGAATAACGTCTTGTGAGAAAATCTGTTTACCTAACGATTAGATCCTGTAAATCCCTTGTAGCCTCCCTAAGTCTGTCCCAGTCCAGTGGATAAAAATGTACTGTTAATTGAGTGTTGGTTTCTCTGTTAGGGCATACTGGAGCACTACTGTCCTGCTTGTTTCACTCCTCTGTTCAACAGTGTACTATAGAGCAATGTATAGGGGAAGATGGCAGGAGGCCACAGGAGTATTGGGACAGCAAGTTTTACTTGCCGAGTACCAGATTTTAATGGGTGGTTTGATCCCAGATCTATTGGGTTGAAATATTATGCATTACAAAGAATGACTATGCAGAACAGGGTATCACGTGGCTTCAACTGGCTGTGATCACTCAGTATGTTGATGGTATTCTGAGTGCTTCCCCTGACGAGGAAACCCACAAGTCTGAGTTGCTTCAGCTTTAGTGTGTCTAATAGAAGCAGTTATGATAAGGCCCTTTTGTGTCTAGCATTGTGGAATTTTAACAGGGCCTGGGTGCAATGTTTTTTACAGGGTGAGCACAACTCTTAACAGATCTGCTTAAGGGGGGAGTGCAGTACAAGGACAAGATTGCCTTGGTTCCTGCAGCAAAAGCCGCCTTTAATAATTTGAAACAAGTTCTCTTACAGGTGCTGAGACTGGGGTTTCCTCAGAGGGATCAACCATTCCTTTGTATTATTGCAAGTAGCTGACAGAGGCCACCCAAGGAGCCCGCAAGCAGGTCCTGGAGGCGTGGGGACCACCACCTGAAGGAGGGCACAACCTCATCCCAGGAGAGTGGGTGTGGATCAGGAAATTTCCTTCACAGGTTCTCCAGCCCAGGTGGGATCCAGATCCTGTTGACAACCGAGTCTGCGGTTCGAGTGGAAGGAAAAGATCGCTGGATCCACGTGCCACACTGCCGACGAGCCTCATCCCCATTTACAGACTCAGAATGAAATCATTTCTGTTTATAACAATAATTGTTGCTGTAGGACTATGTTCCGCAGGAATTAATGATCATCTCTCCAACAAAGGAGAACATGGAATTAATTCCTTTTTAGGCCTCTCCTATCTGACAGCTAAGAAAACCAACCAAAGTGCCTGCTGGGTGTGTGCCGCATTACCCAAATATGTACAGGGAGGACTTCCTAGGGGAGCCATTACTTGGCGTCGCGAGGAAGTCGTAGGCATGATCATTTGGAGGGATAATTTAGGAGATTTTAATATGACTAACTATGGGGGGTTGCCATAACACGACTTTAACCTGCACAACATTACAATATCTACAGGAGCAAGGCTTAGAGCCCACGAGTTTCACAGGCTCTTACGCTCCTAAATATAACAGAAGCCATACACCACCATACCTGACTCTCAATAAGGAACGTGAGGGAAACATATGTTTTCAGCACACTAATTGGTCTGCACTTGGTTGGATGGAGTCGTTGCAACCTTACCATCGCTGCAAATATATCCACCTCTACCTTCCAAATTCCAGGATGGGATCGGCACACCCCACAATTCGGTATAAGCTTCTTATTTTCAGAGACATGGGGAGCGCCAAACGGAACATCTTTCATTTGTGGAAAACGAGCCTACCCATGGTTTGGTCTGGCTCATGTTATTTAGGATATGTGGTTCCTCATATCCGTGTTCAAATCCACAGCCCCTTCGGACCTAACCACAGACCACAAAGAAAATTGGCTGATTGGGAATATTATTTAGGTATAATATTTCCACAAGCCGGCATGAACTTTCTGAGTCGAGAGTTAATTCAAATGGCCTCGACTTTAGAAGAATTAGCAGTCTACCTCATCTAGTCTGAAGGCTGTTAATGATGAGATGGTAGCCCTCAGAACAGTGGCCATGCAGAACCGACTAGCGTTAGATTATGTACTGGCGGCCCAAGGAGGAACTTGTGCAGTAATTGGCACTGAATGCTGCACATATATTCCTGATAATTCTGAGCACATCTCAGATCTGGCCCAACACATTTACAATGAGGGACAGAAATATCAGGACTATTATACTGAAAATTGGGGAATTGGGTCTTGGGTAAAGTCTGTGTTTGGGGCCTGGGGTGGAACCTTTTTATAGTGTTTATCTGTAGGAGTAGTATTGTTTATATGTATAATTGTAATCATCACGTGCACAAAAACATGTATCACATCTTGCCATAACCGTGGAACGTACAATGTCATGGCAATACATACCTGTTCGCCAAGAAAGGAAAGATCTGCCCTGACATTGTATGTATAAAAATAGGCTACACTGACGTATGCCATATTTTATAAGGGGGGAATGAAGAAAGATGTGAAGACGGGGGTTTGAATTTAATCTTTTCTGTAGGGGGTTTAGACTTCCAAGTCACAAGCTGGGGTTTATGGCAGGAAAGGGGGTTAACTGATAAGGATTGCAGATGCCAGCTAGGAACCCCCCTGGGTGTAATGTTAAACTGACCATTTGCCCAGAACATCGTAAACTGGCCAAATACCATGAACCCCCCTCTTTACCATCAGACCGAGTGACGTCAGAAACGGAGAAGAAAACTGTATATAACCCAAAAGTTTGTAACAGTACGTTGAACAATACTTCGGTTTTGTTGTTTCTTGCGGGAAACAAGACTTCGGCTTTATTGTTCCTTGCATGCAATAAACTCATCTGTTTTACTTCATCTCGGGATCAAGAACCTTATTTCTTCTGTTACAACAGTACCAATAAACGGGGGAACTCCATGGACTTGCTTGTTTGAACTAAACCATGCTCCAGCAAATAATGTACAGTATATCGACTTCTGCAATGCTTCTAGTTTAGCAAGATTGATGCGATAAGCACACTGTTTAAATGGGGTGACATTACCTACGTCTAGGTCGCTGTAAAACACAGGTTTGAGTTGGAGTGTCTGTTAATAAAATAGAGCTCCTTCTAATAAATTTAACTACATCTTCTTTGTTCTGCTTCAGCTAAATGAGGCGAATAGAAGTCAAATCTTAGAAAGTCAGGATCTCGGAGCTCGGAGCGAGTGCTTTGGTCTAAAATATTTCTCATAACAAGACTGTCCACATCTGTACATCTGTAAACAACAGAGTGAGTCACTGGCTCACTTAAAGGTGTAACACATCTGTCTTCACTGTCATGGTATGGTTTCAACATATTGATAAGCTGTTCTCTAGTTACTGGCAATTATAAAAATGACCCTTCTCCCCTCCTTTATTTAACTTAAATAATTTTTGAAGAAATCCTTAGTCACAAAACCATCACTTATAATAATTTATCCAGATTCACACACTCACACAGGAGCCAATTTTGCCAGAAACAACCCCAGCATAGTATTCTTAAAAGAGGTTGAAACTGTTTATGAAGCACTGTATATAAACTGTATATAGTTAGAAGTATGTCAAAACGTTTCCTAAAATTAAAAACTCTGATGCATAAAATGTTTATGAATAAGTTTGAATATGGTTGTGTACTTTGTCTTTATACTTATCTACTTCCACAATCTACTGCATGTACATTCGGTATATTTTAAGTTATACGTATGTTTTTATTTTCAGCTACCCAAAAATTCCTTTAGCTGTAAAATTCCATATTGATATCCCATATTAAGTGGACTTAAACATGCACAGTAGAGAAACAGATTAAATGAAGCAATTGTTTCACTAACATGGTTTACTCTGCCCATTAATACCCAAGTATTATTAATAATAGTAATTCTTATAGAGAGCTGTTCTGGACACTCCACTCAAAGTGCTTTACAGATAATGGGGATTCCCCTCCACCACCACCACCAATATGCAGCATCCACCTGGATGATGCGATGGCAGCCATAGTGCGCTAGAAAGCTCACCACACATTAGCTATCATGACTTTGGGGATTATTTGGAGGCCATGACTGGTAAAGGCCCATGGGAATTTTGGCCAGGATGCCGGAGTTACACCCATAATCTTTTCAAGAAAATGCCCTGGGATTTTTAATGACCACAGAGAATCAGGACCTTAGTTTTACATCTCATCCAAAAGGCGGCGCCTTTTTATAGTGTAGTGTCCCCATCACAATACTGGGGCATTAAGATCCACACAGACCACAGGATGAGTTAGATAGCTTACCATGGACACGAGTTTTAACAGAATCTCTGAATGGCTGCACCTGAATATATGCATCATTATCAAATTTCAAAGTGAGCATTAAGAATATGTTAATCAATTCTTGGAAATTGCTGCAGTTCCACAATGCCTAAGACCATTTGAATCCACATATGCAACACCTGTGAATGGTTACTTTTTCTAGCATGTTCATGTTTACCCAAGTCTGTCAAGCTATCATTTTTTATGCATTCTTTGTACATTACGTGTTAACAAGACCACATATCAATCCTATGCATAATGATACAGCAAATGATTCAGCAAAAAGAGATTCTATCATGAACATTATTTTGCAAAAGTACCATATGCTATAAAACCAACAAAGAACCTGAGGCATTAGTGTAGCGGAGAGGCTTATTAATAAGACAGAATTAAGTGTTGCTGTGCTTTCCTAAATGAGGCCCCATCTCTCTGTTCATCTCTGTGGTGCAGCCATAGAGAAACTATTCATGCAGGCTGATTTAAAGATGTTTTCTTTTGATAAGGGACAGCTCCCAAATGGGGATGCACTTAGCTAAGCCTGGCTATCATGATCAATGGTAATCCATTGGCGCCTATCTGTCTAGGGAGTGCCAGATGGACATCTGGATTGCATTCCTAGGTGTCAGGAGTAAGTGACTCATATCTCATCTTGATCAACCAATCAGGAACTGGTAGGGCTGAATAACCCATGTGGGACTCTGATGCCCATGACACTTTCAGCCAATGAACAACCTGCAGTTCCTCCAGGTAAAAACAGGCAACACAGAGAGCCTGTAGTGGACTATTCCAGAAGGAGAATTCTAAGAAGAATTCCAGGGGTGCGAGACAATTCCAGGGCAGGACAGCCCAGGAGCAGAAAGGCATTCTCGCAGCGCGCCTGCTGACCATCCTGAGACTCAGCCCGGACACCACGGAACGGCTAGTGTGTCTGAGTGCCAGAACTTTCCTCTGTTCTAAGAGTCGAGAGCGGAGGTTGCCAGAGAGTAACCAGAGGATCCACCAGAGGTTAACACCAGCAGCAAGCCTCATGAACAGGTCAGAACTGTGGACAGCTGAATCACTATTCAGAACTAGCGCTTCATCAGGAACGAACCGGTCCTCTTCCTAACCTGCTGGGACCAAAAGTAATCTTTTCTCCTGTGCACAACTTTGCTAGTTAAAGCCAACACTAACTAGCCGGTCAGTGAGCATAAGCAGTGCACCGTCACAAGCTGCACAGCACAGCCTGGCACAGAGCCAGAGAGCCCGCAGGAGATCTGAATCCCCAGAGATTGGATGAGTATTCAACTTCAATGCATTACAGCTCAAGAATTCAATTGTTATCCCAACCAGTTGATAGCAATTTAATTCCTAAGAGTTATGTACTTGTTTTGACTACCTAGTGTAAAAGTTATAACCAAGTTCAATTACGAAAGAGTCTGAATGAATGATATACTGAACGTATGTCCTCTTGATACGTGTAACTCTTTGTAACTGAACGGATATGTAGTGTGCTCTCACGAGGCACCGGTTCTGTAGGGTTTGGGCATTTATGGGGACAATTATTAATTGTAGCCGTAAATCACAAAATGATTCTTTTAATGGCTTTAGAATCCAACCTTGCGATATAACTCAAACAACGCACACACACAGGTATTAATACACAAGAATACATTTATTAATACTTAAAATATGCATATATACCTAACAGATCTTATCGTGAGGGTTATCAGAATACAAAAGGAATATATTCAATCAGTCACGAAGAGTTACATACAGTATATCAAGAGGACAAGTTTGTGCACAGGAGAAAAGATGACTGTGGGTCCCAGCGCTAGTTCTGAATAGTGATTCAGCTGTCCACAGTTCCGACCTGTTCACGAGGCTTGCTGCTGATGCTAACCTCGGGTGGATCCTCTGGTTACTCGTGGCGACCTCCGCTCTCGACTCTTAGAACAAAGCAAAGTTCTGGCACTCGGACACATTGGCCGTTCCGTGGTTGTCCGGGCTGAGTCTCAGGATGGTCAGGAGGCGCTCTGCGAGAATGTCCTGCCCTTGGGAGCCTTCTGCTCCTGGGCTGTCCTGCCCTGGAACTGTCTCGCACCCCTGGAATTCTCCTTCGAATTCTCCTTAGAAAAGTCTTTAGAATAGTCTGAATAGTTCTTCGTTTTTCCTGTTTTTACCTGGAGGAACTTCAGCTTGTTCATTGGCTGAAAGTTTTATGGGCATCAGAGTCCCCCATGGTTTACTCGGCCCTACCAGTCCCTGATTGGTTGATCAAGGTGAGATATGAGTCACTTACTCCTGACACCTAGGAATGCAATCCAGATGTCCATCTGGCATTCCCTAGACAGATAGGCACCAATGGATGACCATTGATCATGATAGCCAGGCTTAGCTAAGTGCATCCCAATTTGGGAGCTGTCCTCCCTTTAAATCAGCCTGCATGGATAGATTTTCTGTGGCTGCACCACAGAGATGAAGAGAGAGATGGGGCCTCATTTGGGAAAGCACAGCAACACTTAATTTTGTCTTATTAACAAGCATTGCCGCTACAAATATATACCTTTTGTATTCTGATAACTCTTACGAAAAGATCTGTTAGGTTTACATGCATATTCTATGTATTAATAAATGTATATTTGTGTATTAGTACCTGTGTGTCTGCGTTGTTATATCGCATGGTTGGATTCTAAGGCCATTAAAAGAATCATTTTGTGATTTACTGCTACAAAATAATAATTGTCCCAGTAAATGCCCAAACCCTACAGAACTGGTGGCTTCAGAGAGCACACTACATTAGCAATGATATTTGTTTTGTTTTTGTTTGTTTTTTTCTGTTAGAGTTATGTGATGAGGAGAGTTAGTAACAACAGGACCTTTTTGTGATTTTTTTATTTGATACACAGTTTTATAAGAGGACTTTGCTACAGAGCGCAGTATTCATTTCATGCCACTAGTGTATTACTGTCGAACTGTCTAAGTGCCCAGAATCCCTTTCATCTCATGTGAAATAAGGCTGAATTGCACTTAAACTTAATCACTGAAATACATTTTATTTAGCTTTATTTTTTCCCTATGTGGTGTATCCCTGAGAGACCCATCATTAAACAGTGCATTAAGTGTTAGATTTTGTGTTGATTCAGTGCTCACCAGATAGACAGTGCTGAGACTCAAATACAGAGCTTTTCTTAAATATGCTTTCTGCTCAGGTGAGTGTGTCATTCTCCTTTCAGACATAAACATTTCCTTAAACTTTAGGCTTAACTTGCAGAAGCACAGTTTATTTTGTCAAAACACACATCAGATGCCACATTTTTGTTTGAAACCATGGTTTTAAGTTTCTCTAGTTTTATTGAGAAGCACTTTGTCAACTCCACACTGGTAGCAAAGCATGTGAACTGCTTTAAATAGGCTGTTAATAAGAACTGTGACACAAACATATTTAGGGATAATCACATTGTCCTTACATAAAGCAAGTTATGTTACTTAGACGGAGCCTTTCAGAATGTGTGGTAGCACTCGTTGCGGTAGACTAGCTGAGCTTTGCTTCAGTATACCTCGGTGTATTTCAGCTCTGTGATTCAGCTGCCAAAGATGACCGATAGGTGGCCTTGTGGTGCATTAGGTAATGAATACATTAACTTCCTATAACAAAAGTGTATTACCTTTTTAATTCACTTAATATGGAATATTAATATGGAATAATGTAACTATTAACTATTAGTAATGTAAGAGAAATACCAGTAGCTAAAAATAAAAATGACTTTCTGAGCATCTTTAACAATATTAATTCATGAATATACTGTTACAAATGGGTGGTTAAGAAACTGATGAAAATCAGGAATTGACTGAGCGGTTAAGTCAATAAGTGAAATAATTATTCATAATGCCCAACTTGTACATGATTTTTAACCATGGTACACAGATGCAGCCATTCAAAGTGTGCGGTACAACCCGAACTGCAGACAACTCACTATTTCATACCGCGTCATACCGCGGTACGTGATTGACTGGCCAAAATGACCGACAGGGGCACTCGTGGTGCGTTGGTCAGTCGTGGATATATATAATAGATATATTATATATTTTTCATATATAATATATAATGATGTGTTCCTGCTTAGACATTGCATGACTTTAAAAGCTATAAAAACAGGTTTCAATAGTTAATAACCACTTTTTATGCGAGGAACACAGGTGATTTTCTTCCTCCTGATCAGCTTAGAAAACTGTGTACGCTGTAAGGTTTCTAAGCCTAACTCCTTCTTGGCTATCCCAAGAAAAATAAATCTAAATGGGGAGAAAGCTATGCTGAAAGTTTATTAAGATACTTAGAAGACAAAGATAGCGATTTACGTTGCATTTGTCAGATTGTGAATCAATAAAGACATTTAATTAAACACGCGTTTGCGATTTAAATCAAAATGGGGGTAACGGGGACTTGCAGTGCATCGGCATAGATGGGAAAGTCAGAGCTGACCGCAATGCCGCCCTTGTGTTTCGAAATCTTGTGACTTTTTAAATTTACTGGGGGTTGAAAATACCTGTGAAACTGGTTTGTTTACAAACAATGTAGACACAGACTCAGACAATGGAGTGAAATTCAGCACAGCCAGCACACCGGGGGGAGGGGGAGAGGGAGGGAGAAGGAGAGAGAGAGATGTGAAAACCGTGCAGCGCCAGGCGAATACACAATATTAATGTAGGGCTTTCGGGCGCACGTGGATTTGCGCATACTGCTGTACTGCTGTGGTACTGCTGTGTTCATACAGTATGAACATGTTGTGATATTTAGAAATATAAAAAATGTCAATATAATGCCAATAATATTTGCTATTTTAGTTTTTCAAAGAAATGTTTATTTGTTAAAAGAAAACTCATGGCAACAGCTGCGTTGAACACCCGACATTAGGATTATAAATCAGTCACTTAAGCTGTCAAGCCACCAAGGGAAGTCATGTGACAGCCACACACATAGCAATGGAAAGTCTCATACTACTGTTTGTGCAACAGGTCATGGATATAGTTATACTGTTATTAATTTATTTAGATACGCAAATCCATATTATATTTCCTATTAATCAAATTCTAAAAGTATGCTTTTGTTAACTCCGATAACGAGCATATTAGCAAAAAAGGTTAAAACGATCACTTTTCACAAAGTACTTAAACGTACAATAATGTGGTCAGAAGGAACTCGTAAAAACATTTCCGAAATAACCACATGTAAGACTTTAATGCTTAAAATGTTTAAGGAGAAATGAAATACTGTTGTGCAATTTTTCTTTAAACTACCAAGACCAGCCATATTCAGTACAGTTTACATACAGTAATATGTTTATGTTCCTAAATTAATATCTCTTATGAGCATGTGAAAGGCATGGTGAATCAGAGATTTTCAAGACTTACTTTGTATGATTGGAAATGAATGCATGATCGGATCAAAGAAATGCTGTGGTGTTACATTTTGTCAATGCAAAAATAAAGTATTTTCGTTTACAAAGACGGTTACAAAGAATTTGGACCAGGGTAATACTTTGAGTTTACAGCTTGTCCAAGGTCATTCATTATTAATACTATTAGTAATATCTTCGGTAAAGATTTTGATACATAAGATATTTCTGCATAATTAAAATATTTATGATAAAGGTGGTAGGTTGTGTACTTTTGTCCAACTGAGCGTACCCCTCTCGTTTTGAATGGCTGCATCTGTAACTAGAGGCATGTGGATTCTTTATTCTCTGGCACATCTTTGTTGAGAGGAGTAATAATCCAGGCACACTTGGTTAAAACAAATATTTATTACAATAATCTATATGACACAAAACATATAATACAAAAAGTTACATTATAAACCATATTTACAGATAAGGCGTTACCCAGAAATGCCTACAGAGGCCACACAAGAGATGAGCTCTCTTTTAGCTAAATACAAAGTAATCTGCAGTTAAATCTCTTTCTCTGCACCCTGGATGCCACAAAATAAATGGGGGCCTATATCCCTATCCATAAAATGCACCCTAATCAGGAAAGATGTTTCTTTTACCCAGGAAACCAAAGTTCCATAAAAAATCAAGAATAGCACGCTCTAATAAGGTTCAAATACTTAGCTCCAGTCAGGTTTGATTTGGATGATCAAGAAGTAGCCTGGCGCAAGCTTCAAGTCCCGACTCCTCTCTCTTCTCCCTCCTGCTTCTCCTTGTTTCTTCCTTCCTTTTCTTTTTCTCCTTGTTTCACCTCCCCTTTGTACTCTTAATCTGATTTTACAGTATATTGTCTCTTTCTGTACAGCTTCTTGCCAATCATTAATCCACAACTTCCCTAGGTTTACTAGGTATTCTACTTAGCCAGCAGCCAACCCAGGGCGTTTCTCAAAAAGAGTAAGGGTGTGACCCCGGCATCCTGGACAGATTTCCCATTGGCCCTAACCGATCATGGCCTCCTAATAATCCCAATCTATGGAATTGGCTTCATTACTCTGTTCTCCTCTCCACTATTAGCTGATGTGTGGTGAGCGTTCTGGTACACTATGGCTGCCGACGCATCATCCAGGTGGATGCACGTTGGTGGTGGTGGAGAAGAGTCCCCATTTACTTTTTCAAGTGTAAAACAATTTATCTAAAATCTAAGAGACACTTCTCAGTCACCCAAAGCTGTAACAATAATGTAAGTAAGCTTTTTGTGGTAGTCTATTCCACTTCATAAACATCTATTTCTTTAATTCAGTCACTTGTGGTTATTTTGTAAACATTTTGATGTACTTATTTTAACTACATTTTATGTTGTGATTTTTGTAATGGAAAATGAAATGCTTGTCCATTTGGTTCAGTGGTAGTAATGTTGCCTGTTACTTGGGTGTACTTCCCAGCCAACGCACCAGTTGAACTTTTAACAAAGAGACTCTTTCTGTAATGTTAAAATAATTTAAATACATATAGTATTTATTAATTATATTTACACATCACAATAGTTATATGTAATTACAATTAATATTAATAATATATTAATGTACATGAATGAGCAATCCAAGTTCAAGTAGGTAGCTGAGTCAACATATGTAGGCTGCAAATGAACAGGTAAAGGTTTATTCCATGCTGAAAGCAAAAGAAAACAAACACAATTTGTTGGCTGTGGAGCCTTCTTCAGGTGTGAATAAAAAAAAAATGGAATACTGACAGTGGCTGGAGTAGAATCCAGATCCCCACCTCACAACCTTTGCTCTTGTAATTCTGGTCTCGTATCTGTACCCTAAGCCCGTCTACATTGGTCAAAAATGACAGGGCCTTCTCCTGTTATGCCCCAAAGCTCTGGATCTGTGTCCCCAAGGATATCAGAGAGTCACGTTCTCTAAACTCCTTCAAATCTAGACTCAAAACACTCTTCTATAGAAGAGCCTTTACTTAACTGGTCCTGTTCTTTACTCCTCTGCTTCTACTGTATTCAGTATTCAGTCTACTGTCTGCTCTCCTGTGCATATCATGTGTATGCTTTTATTGTTGTTGTCATTTCTGTAAGAAGCTTTGAGAAGCAATTAAAGGCACTATATAAAATAAATTATTATAATCAATATAAATATTATTAATATTATCACCATTATTTTTATTATTTATTATTATTACTAATATTATTATTATATTATTTTATTAATATTATTATTGTTATTGACCAAATCAATTTTTGCATATCCCTTGATTTCTGGGAAGCATATAAAATTATACTTCACTATTCTAGGGTAAACATTTTCACCCAGTAACTCAATTTCCCAAAAAACAACAATGGCAATGTTAAAAAAAGTGTTCTCCACAACTAACTGGCCACAATAAAATAAACTAATCTACAACAAATAAGAAAACAAGTCAATTACTTGCCAAGCTTTCCAACATTCCTCCCTTATACATCCCTATAAACATAAACCACTGCCTGAGCCTAGGATCCTAAAATTCTTTGCAAACCTGCCGAATCTCTAAAGGGTTAAAAAAAGGGGAGTAAAGGAAAATTAACAATCGCAGCCACTCTAGCAACAACAGGGTGAACTTGACCTTGACTGACCTATTTAAGTCACAGTCACGTTACACAGTCACTTTCTTTCTTTCTTTCTTTTCCAAGTTGAGTGCTAAATAAGCATTCTGAGGTCTCTCAAATACTACACCAAGATTGAGTGTATGCTCAGGCCAACAGATTAAGTAACTAACAACATCATCCGGGTATACCTCACAGTTTGTACACCTACCAGAGCACAGTTCTTAAGTCAGTGAAACATGGCTGGAGCATTTCTTATACATCAGGCCCTCATGGTATATTGCAGAAAATTGGCATTTTTGAGCAAAGATCTCAGAGACATGTGCTGTTAAAGGAACTTGCCAATAGCCATTCATCTGGTCAAGCTTGCTAAAAAAAACACACAAACCCTACTCGATCAATACAGTCTTCCATTCTAGGATGAAGAAATCTGGATGAGTTACATTGCTAACTTTTCTGTAATCTGTACAGAACTGTGACATTCCATCATGTTTTGCTACCAATAAACAAGGGGAACTCAACCCACTATTGCTTGTTTGAAATAAACTGCAGTCCATCAAATAATCTACTTATTTTTTTAGTTTAGCAGGATTTATGCGATAAGCACATTGTTTAATAGGGATGGCATTACCCATGTCTATACTGTACTATGACACTTGTTTGAGTTGGAGTGTCTGACAATAAAATAGAGTGCCTTCCAATTAGTTAAACTATGTAACTCTTCTTTTTCTGATTCATCTAAACGAGGCAAATAGAAAGTCAAATCAGTCAGGATAGCTTTGGTCTAAAATATTTTGCATAACAAGACTGCCTACATCTAAATAGTATACACTAGTAAACAGCAGAGTGAGTAACTGGCTCACTTAAAGGTGTAACACATCTGTCTTCACTGACATGGTACGATTTCAACACAGTCATGGTATGGTTTCAATATATTTATAAGATATTCCCTTGTTACTGGTAATTGCAAAAAATAACTTCTTCCCTACTTTGTTTAACTTTTGTGAAAAAATCCATTAAGTCAGATCCACAGATACACCGTAACAGCAGCACACACGGCCATGAATGGCAGTGTGTTTGTATAATGTATAAATATACTGTATATACAGTTCGATACGGTATGGTTTCAAAGCCACTACAGTACAGTATGTGTGAAATATTAATTTGAGGATCTAAATATAATATATTTATATAGCTGGTAGTATTACCATCCACGGTATACTCTGTCCAAGTCCAAATATTTTTCTTAATCAAAATATAAAGTTAAGTTTCTTGTTGCTTAAATTTGTATGAAAACAAACTATAGTTTTTCTTAATTCAGATGTAAACCTGAAAGAGGCACATTGTATACACAACAAACTATAATAACAATCAGCATTGACCGGGATTCAAACCAGGTGTTTTCTGGTAACAGCTCAAATGCTCCACACACCACATTAAGATTTCACTGCTCCATCTGGCGGTTTTACAAAGTAGTGCCGCCCCACAACTGAGCATTTTTTAAAAGCTGCAGTACCCCGCAGCCAAGTACTACACACTACTGCAGTATCCCCTTTGCCTTCTGAATGGCTGGATTCACAGCTGGATAAAAATTAATTTAAGTTGTGAAACCGAGAATTCAGACATCAGTTAACATATTTACTAAAATTATACATCTATATAATCTCACTGTGTTCATTTCACTGTGCGCCCTGTTTCTCGCTCAATCTTCACACTACCATTATAATAAAAGAAACGTGTTTTCAGGTGAAATATCTGTTGTAAATTGTAACAATTATATACAATGATGAATATAATTGTGATTGTCTCACAATGAAATACCATTCAAACTATATTCATATTACTGATAATTGTACACACCAAATATTTATAATATTATTAATTCTTATTAATTATATTATATTATTAATTATTAATATAAATAATAACATGATAACATAAATCAGCTACTTTGCAAGCAGGTCCACAACTTCTCAAAACGTATCCTTTTCTCTCTTGCAAACTCAACAAAGGTTTACTTTTTTAAATTCGGAAACTTGGACAATATGCTTCAGGGACTCATTTATAATAGAAGCAAACCAAAACCCCTGTTGGGTCTCGTCTCCAGACGTTCCACACACATGAATCCCATGATGCCAGACCCACATGTATACCAAAATGGTAGCGTACATGTCAATGAACTGCAATGTGAATGTATACTGCAAGTAGTAGTATAAAGCGACACCTTTCGTCAAACTTTTGACAGGTACCACGCCCCCCTTTTCCAGCCAATGGTCGTCCGCGGTGGTTGGCTGTCCCGCCCCCTTGCCAGCCAATGGCGTGTTGTTACTTGTGCATGCCCCGCCCCCTCAGGAGCCAATGGTGTGGGTCCGGTCGGTCCGGCGCCTCAGGGTCCCAAAGCCCCAAGGCGGCGCATCCCTCGCTTTAGGTGTGTGAAAGTGTGTATTGGTTTGGAAGGGGAGCATGTCTGCCGCGGGGTTGAGTGCGCTCTATTATGACCCTAGGAAATCGGGTAGTTACGACGGCGCGGGGAGTCTGGTGCGGGCTGCGAGATCCCGGGGTGTTAGCGGCGCCAGCCGTGGCCGGGTGGCCGAATGGTTGTCCGGCCAGGCTGCTTATACTGTACGCTGCACAAGCCATGTCTCAAAAGCAGCAGGGGTATAAGCACACACACACACTGACTGTGTAAAGTCTCACGAAAATAATTCACAGGACAAACACCATGTGAAATGTGAACCGCTTTATTTCAACAGTGGGTTTTCAAACACTGAAACAACACAGCACACATGCGTTACTGGCTCCTGTTTGCATTCAACAATTAAATTAGTTCGGTACACGTAACCACCACCCCAACATTGCTGAGAAACTTTGCGGCATCTGAAAAAGCATTCATAACTTCCGCTCCCCGTGTCTAAAGCCATGCGAACCACACTGGGCGATCCGATCTAGCAGGGCAAAAAAATTTGCCTGCGTAATCAGTGGGATGGTGTTACCACAGGTTCTGTGCAAAACACGCTGTATTTTGGAATACACACTGTAGAACCCCCCAGGCTTCCTTTTCTGATCTGAAAACATCAGATCTGCAATAATTTCACTCAAGTTCTTGACATACACATCTATCTCTTTAACAAATTTAAGGACATTAGCATTTGACTCTTTGTTTTGCATATCAAGCTTTGTAGAGAGAAGTGTGTAAAGCACTCTTAGTAAGAATTCAGACGTATACATTCGAAATTCTTCATTCTTCGGACGATGGCACTCCCGGGTCTGTAAAACAGAGTGAAATCTGTATTCACATTTTACATAGATCTTTTTTTTTGCGTCTGTAAAAGTAAGCATAGTGTTTCTTTTGCAACTCATCAAAAGTCACGTCTACTAATTTTTCATCCAGCTGTTCAAGTGTGGTGTGTACATGCTCGTATGGGGAGCGGTCCTCAATTATATTTTTTAGCAACTGTTTTATGCACCGCTCAGTGTCATTTGTAATGGTGTACGAACCCAGACACCGGGCGGTGTACAGAACAGCCGATAAAATTCGGGCTAAACTGAGAGACTTTAAATTTCTAAAGCGGCAAACGTCACGTCTTCAGACCCATCTGTTTAGCCGCCAGACAGGCATGTGTGACCCCGCTGCCCGGGATGGTCAATCAAACAGGCCGGGCAGTCATCAACCAGGACCCCCTTTAAACAGTTTTTGAAGATGCAATAAACTACTGCTTTCACAATCTGGGGCATAACATCGGGCTCATTAGGGACATGGGCATCAGCCTTATTAACATTTGGGCGAACACACAAGCATAGACACGAGACATTCACTTGTGCCGGTAGGCTGAAGATTGACCCGTCCACATTCTCTTTATTCTATTAAAGGAAAAAGAAAAGGAAGGCTTAACAAAATAGACATGCTTTGTACCTAAAATATCGAGCATTTAACGCACTTTTGAGCTAAGGTTTTTCCTTAATATTTACCATTTATAGAGTGGTATCATCGCTAGCACCCGGCAGTTCTTCAACATCTGGTACCCCAGCTGAACTCACACCCCCGCCGCTGTCACAGGGTGCAGAGGGTGGGGTCGGGTTTTGCTAAAAAGAAGACCAAGTATTAAAATGACATACGCTAAGCACCAATACAACAATTCCACGATCAGAAAAAAAAATTTAGCCGCCTACCTCTTCACTTTGTAGAGTAGCGGACCCCGTTGTTTCTTCACACAAAGAAGCCATCTCAGCAGCTCCGCGGTGTCTGACAGCTCCAAGCACGCACTGCGACCCTGTCAGGCCGGAGCGTTTAAGAATATGCGCCAATGGTGTAACACGCCTACATAACACAAGACATTTTTCAATTGGTTGTGATGCTTTAAAATGCATCACAACATTGGTTGTGATGACCCCCCTGATTTATCAAGAGCGAAAAGTATTCACATATCAGTTTATAAGTTTTAAAGTATTAACACACAATGCAAACACAAATGTTGTGTTTCCCCAGAAAAGAAATTTTAAACACGCGGGTTTGGTCTTAAAGTTTTTAAAATAACGTAATAAGACACAGTTTATTTTTAATAACACATTCGCGACAGCTTTTTCAAAAGTTTGAGATAAATCTCCACACATCGCAAGCGTAAAAGTCTTTAAGGTATTAACAGGCAACAACTGATGGGGTGTTGTTCTTCATACTTTAACAAATTGGTCCTAAAGTTCTAAAATTGTTTCCCAGTAGAGATAATCTGTGATGTAATTGGAGACGGGCGGTGTGTGGGGGTTAGTTAAAGGCTCTGGAATGCAGAGTGGGGGGGGGGGGGGAACCCCCAGGGAAAGTTTACAAACATTTTAAATTCATGTAAAGTTTTCTAATTTACAAGCACCACATGTATTTCACGCAAAAATGTTCTTAACATCGCAGCGCGAAAAAATAAAACCTCAAAACGTCAAGCTTGGTTTGTGAACACGTCCCTATAAAAACAGATACATTTTCTTATAGCGTTAATAAAAAACATTTTGTTTGATAATATTCTTAGCGGTCTGTTGGTGAATCAAACACAGACACCGTGGCACATTTTCACCACGTTTAACAGCTATGAAATTTAGACACCGTTGTATGTCTTTAAATAATATAGATTTTAACATTATAATGGTCTATATTCACTTATCAGTTTATAAGTTTTAAACTTTAAAAGTATTAACACACAACGCAAACACAGATGTTGTGTTTCCCCAGAAAAGAAATTTTAAACACGCGGGGTTGGTCTTAAAGTTTTTAAAATAACGTAATAAGACACAGTTTATTTTTAATAACACATTCGCGACAGCTTTTTCGAAAGTTTGAGATAAATTTCCACACATCGCAAGCATAAAAGTCTTTAAGGTATTAACAGGCAACAAATGTTGGGGTGTTGTTTTTCATACTTTAACGGATTGGTCCTAAAGTTCTAAAATTGTTTCCCAGTAGACATAATTTGTGATGTTGTTGGAGACGGGCGGTGTGTTGGGGTTAGTTAAAGGCTCTGGAATGCAGAGTGGGGGGGGGGGGGAACCCCCAGGGAAATTTTACAAACATTTTAAATTCATGTAAAGTTTTCTAATTTACAAGCACCCCATGTATTTCACGCAAAAATGTTCTTAACCTCAAAACAAAACCTCAAAACGTCAGCTTGGTTTGTGAACACGTCCCTATAAAGAACAGATACATTTTCTTATAGCATTAATAAAAAACATTTTGCTTGATAATATTCTTAGCGGTCTGTTGGTGAATCAAACACAGACACCGTGGCACATTTTCACCACGTTTTAATAGCTATGAAATTTAGACACCGTTGTATGCCTTAAAATAATATAGATTTTAACATTATAATGGTCTAAAACGTTTTCTAAAATGTTTCTTAAAATAATTTCTACAGCCCAGTACGTGCACCCCCAATGATACCTAAGATTAATGGTTTTATGTGGGGGGTTTCTTAGAAGAGTTTATCGGTTTGTGTATAAGTACCAGCGGTTTAACAGGCAAAGTTATGGCTGGATTCCAATTCTTACAGTCTCACGTTATCACCTAACTTGTCAGAATTGATCACGCCGATCAATTACAACAGTCTGAAGATCTTCTATTTACAGACTTAACACAGCTCGACTTGATAGACGAAGACCAGGACTCCACGAATTTCAGCGGTATGTATATCCGGCTTTTTGTGAGACAATTACAACTTCACAGTGCATGTCTCATGTTTGCTATAGTTACAAAACGTTGTATAATATTTGTATACTAGACAATATTGAATTATTATAATGGTATTACCAGGGAGTTGTTCCGTAATGTGGTCATGACTGTGTGTATCCATTCATTTCCATTAGCCCCGAAAACCACAACTGTAAAAAGGCCAGTTACAGCGCAGCCCAACACTGGTGAGTAATTACGACAAAGTTTTGAATAACGCTTTACGACCATGTGAGTCTTAAAGACACCGGGATATATACTCCACACCAAAACTCGTATGTGTCTATTCCGCAGACACGGGTGAAGGGACAAGTCGCTACACATTTAAAAAACCTTGTTTGGGGTTTACAATACCACCGCAAAACCTTGTGGAGACACATGCAGATGTTCACGTCATACCAGAGGGTGCGGGGCATATTATCAGATCGCCTGAGAGAAGAGGTCGATATTATATAAAACATTCTTTTAGCATGCCCATTTAAACGTGTCTATAATAAAAATCCCCACCGTTTTTCTATTTTTTGGTAATTTGCGGTGAGTTCTTTCACTAATGGTATTTTCCCACTCCATGCAGACCCTGGACCTTCAAAAAATAAACTGCGACGAGCCAACACGTTAACTGGGTCAACGAGCTCAAAATGTCTGAAATCAACAAGCAAAGGTTAATATAATTTAAGCGTGGTCAAGATGTGTTATGATCCACTTACGGCAAACGTTACTTCTTTTGTTAGGATGTTAATTCGCTACTTCGCATAGTTTTCTGTTTGGGAGTGTTAAAAAACCTTATTTTAAAACTGCTTAACTTTAAAAGTTAAAAGCGACTAGTCTGTGTGAGGGTCTATAGGCCGTTAACCACGCCGCTTGACCCAGTAGCGCCACCACAGCCGTAAAGGAAACCGGTGTAACAACATGGCCGGGTAACTTGTTCCATTCACCCGCAGCCCTTTGTGTAGGGATGCGCCATATGTGTGGCATTTTTATCATAGTTATCGTAGTTTTCTGATTTTTACAGTTTAGATTTCATTGATTGTTGTGTTGAAAAGTCTTTTATTTTTATCACGGTGTACTTTTCTGATTTTGAGATGTGGAGCATTGGCGTGGTAATAAAAAGTCTTTTATTTTTTTACACAGCAGCTGTATCGACGCGCGGTGAAACAAATGTGGCGGAAACATCGGACCCTAAGGTGGTGACTGCATCGGAGACGGCTGTTAAGACGCTGACCAAAGCCAGACGTGTCAAGCCTGTGGAGAGAAATCATAACGCGCCTAAAGACTTGGTGTTGGGTGATGTGCTAGATTCAGTGCGCGGTATTACACAGTCACTATCAACGGCGATCACTAATGAGGTGTCCAAAAAACGAGCTTTAGAGCGTCTAAGAGCTGTTTTAGCCGGTTTACAGACCTTGTTTCCAAAACAGATCCAGGTTTTCACCGCTAACCTCTTAGATGTAATTTCTACAGAAGATGCCGCTCTAAGCTCAGGATTTCAGACCACGATGATGATATTTCATGCTTCATTGGTGCAAATCCCTGGTGATAAATGACTAAGCATGCGGTCTAAAAAGTGTTTAAAAGACCGACCGCTTGCCACCATCAAGCGTTTGTACATAAATAAAAGAATAAAACTGGCAAAAGCATGTTTGTTGCGTCGTCAAAGATTCAGAGAGAGGCATCAGATTTCCCAAGGGCCACCCGAATCACGCAATGAGAATGCAGTGGTAGAAAATAACTTAAGGCCCGAGGGTGTTGTAGCAGAACAGGATGTCGGTAACCGAGAACAGGTTGTACTGAACGATCTGAATCAGGTTGGTGGCGGTGCAGGGGCGAATAGAGACCCCTTAGTTTTCCTGGAGCGTATAGTACAGCTGCGTTTGACTGCGGGTGGTTTTAACAAACCCTTGTTCTCACACAGGAGACACCCCAGAGAATTAAATGCTGACGATTTTTTAAGCCACATCTCAGACCTCTTACAGAGCCACACAGAGGTTCTCACCAATGACAGCCTCCAATTAGTGGTGACGATAGTTAGGAATATGCAGGGGGGTGCCCGCCGAAGATTTAAATCCGTTCTGTACAGCCGGGTAATTGCTCAGAAAAAAGCGCACCTTATCGACTTACATTACACGGGCGGTAATCTGTGTTTTGCTGGGTGTGTGTACAGTTTGTTGAATGAAGGTTTTACCGATGGGGAATTGTTACAGGGCAATAAACGAATGCACAAAGAGTTGGGTTTTCCAGAGAATCGGAAAATTAGTTTGTCAGACATTACCGCCTTTGAAAAACATTTAAAGGTGGTCATTAAAATTTTGTACCACGACCAGGGTGATTGGAAATATTTTACAATGGGGCCCATACCACCAAATTCTAAAATACTTTTTGTTCTACTGCATGAAGAGCATTTTTATGGGGTTTTAAATATTAAAGCTTTTGTGGGGGCGGCATATTTTTGCACTAACTGCCATGCGGCGTATAGCCACAAGAACGCACACGGCTGTGTTAAAGCTTGTAAAACTTGTTTAGATCCCCAATGTTGCGAAATTGATGCAGAAATTCAGAATTGCCCGGCCTGTAAGGTCTTTTGCCGTAGCTCTCAGTGTTTGGCGAGACACTTGCGGAATGCGGCGACGGGTGTTAGTAAGTGTGAGTGCGGGGTCTTTTGTGAGAAATGTGGGGTTTATAACCTCGCAAGTCACAAATGTAAAGAGAAACTGTGCTCGCGTTGTAACAACGTGATTGACACCCCTGACACACATTTGTGCTACATACCGCCTTTGGACAACCCCAAAATTTAAAACAAGTACATTTTTTTCAACTTTGAATGCATGCAAGAAACGGGGACACACATACCAAATTACGTCCACGCCCTTCATATTGACAATAAACGAAGCTGGGAATTTTATGGTGAAACTTGTCTAAAGGATTTTGTGTGTAAATTTATCAATAGACGTTTCAAAAACCATACGTTCATATCGCACAATGGCAAGGGATATGACAATTACCTAGTGATCAGACAGTTGTTAGCTGAAAAGATGGACGTTGAACTAATTAATCAGGGTGGTAAGATAATGTGTATGACCGTAAAAGCTCTGAACATCAGATTTATCGATTCTTTAAACTTTCTGCCTATGAAATTAAGCAAACTGCCAGCCGCCATGGGGTTCCCCGGGTGTAAGGGTCATTTTCCACACTTGATGAACACTTCAGAAAACCAAAATTATGTCGGACCGATGCCGCCGCCAGAACTTTACGGCGTTAACTACATGCTGCCGAGCGAGAAAGCCGAGTTTTTGGTTTGGTATGAAGAATGCAGGGGAAGTGTGTTTAACTTACAGAGAGAGTTGAAACGTTACTGCCAGTTGGATGTGGCAATTCTAAGAGAAGGCTGTATCAGGTTTCGGGACGAGGTCATGAATATGACCAGACAGACATGCGTGACTGAGTCAGGGGCCGCCTGCGTTGTCTGCATCGATCCCTTTCAGTTTGTGACCATCGCTAGTGTCTGCATGGCCATGTTCACACTTATGTTTTTACAGGAAGAGACGATTGCGTTGCTACCCCATGACAATTACCATCGCCAGCAAAAACGATTTTCTACACCCAGCATTCAATGGCTTATGTACATCGAACACACAGAGCCCGTTAAAATCCAACACGCGTTAACCACGGCCGGTGAGTTCAAGGTTGGCCCATATTTTCTGGATGGTTATGCTGTAATTAACGGAGTGCCGACAGCCTTTGAGTTAGACGGTTGCTTTTTTCACGGTTGTAGCGTTTGTTATTGTGAAAACGATTTTAATCCGCTGACAAACACTACTTTTGGCTGGTTGTACAGAAAGACGATGGTTAAAATTAATTTTCTCAAAATGAGAGGTTTTAACGTGCGTGTTTTGTGGGAGCACGAGTTCAGAGACACGCTTGTTAAAAATGGGGGTTTGGGTAAATTTCTAACAGCTGCACAGTTACCAGAGCCTCTGCAACCATGCGAGTCGCTTTTTGGGGGGAGAACAAATGCGATTTGTTTGCATTACACAGCGCAGCCCGGTGAAAAAAATCACACCAGTCTGTATCCGTTTGTGAACAAAACTAAAAAATACCCACTGGGGCACCCCCGAATAATATATAACAACTTTGGAGATGTTAAAACGGTATTTCGGTTTAGCGAAGGTGAAAGTTTACCCACCCAGACATTTGTACTTTCCAGTTCTTCCAACCAAAATTGACAAAAAACTGTTTTTCACACTGTGTCGTACGTGTGCTGAAATAAAACAGACCACCCCCTGTGAGCACGGTGATGAAGATCGCGCCTTGACTGGTGTCTGGTGCACCCCTGAATTACAGATGGCCTTAGATCTGGGGTATAGAGTGTGTAAAATTTACGAAATTTGGCATTTCGAAAAGGCCTCACACGATCTTTTTACCGACTACATCATCTGAAAGGGAAACAGGAAGCTTCGGGGTTTCCAGAGTGGTGTACAGATGTCGCGAAACAACAAAGATATATCAGCGAATATTATGAAAAAGAGGGTGTTTGGCTGGACCCTGGCAACATTAAAAAGAATACGGCCAAAAGACAGCTTTCAAAAATTGCCTTGAACAGTTTGTGGGGGAAGTATGGACAAAGAGACAATTTACCACAGACCACCATTGTGAGAAACCCCGATGAATTGTTCAGGTACTTATTTATGCCATATCATGAGGTGTCAGCTTGCGAGTTTATCGATGAAAACACAGCCTGTGTTACGTGGAAACACACTAAACACCACTATACAGGCCATTCAAACACTAACATTTTCATCGCTAGCTTTACAACCGCCTATGCCCGCTTGGAGTTATACAATCTGCTAAATGCTTTGCAAGGCCGCTGTCTGTACCACGACACAGATTCCGTTATCTTTGTGAGCCGGGAGGGTGAGTGGAATCCGGAACTGGGTGACTACTTGGGTGAGCTGACCAGCGAAATCGCTGCTGGACAACACATCACCGAGTTTGTATCAACAAGACCCAAGCCGTACGGGTACAAACTGTTTGGAGGGAAAGCCTGTTTAAAGGTAAAAGGCATTACGCTCCATGTGAACAATTGTGAAAAAGTTAACTTTGAGAGTCTGCGGGACTTGGTTTTTGACTATGGCGTTAACCCTTATGCAGAGTGCCAGGAATTTAAACACATTTCTATTCAACAGCCGATGATCGTGCGTGTTAAAAAGGATTGGCGCATTGAGACCCGGACCTTAAAGAAAACCCAGAAGGTGGTGTACGACAAGCGGGTGCTGCAAGAAAATTTGACATCGTTTCCCTACGGATATTAACACGATGGATGTCAGGTTAAAACACCCTTTTTCATGCATTTTGTCCGGAGCCTCGAATTGCGGTAAAATTTATTTGATAAAACAGCTCTTGGAGAGCGGTGATACCGTTATGACTCGTAAACCCGAAAACATAGTCTTGTGTTACAGCTGCAGGCAACCTCTATACGCTGAGTTGCTTGTGAAATTTCCATACATTCAGTTTATAGAAGGACTACCGACGTTGTATTCCGACGACCAGCTACTGCCGCCAGGTAGAGTAAATATGATTATAGTTGATGATTTGATGGAGTCTGCGTGTGAAAATAATGAGATAGAAAAAGCTTTTACCAAATACGTACACCACCGAAACCTCAGCATCATGTATATCGTCCAAAATGTGTTTTGTCAAGGCCGGAAAAGTAGAACCATCGCGTTAAATACAAAGTACATGGTGTTGTTTAAAAACCCTAGAGATAAACTACAGATTACAACCCTGTCCCGGCAGATGTACCCTGGTAAAGCCAAATTTTTTTTGGAAGCGTTTGATGACGCTACTAAAAAACCTTTCGGTTACTTGTTGGTGGATTTAAATGCCGACACCCCAGATGACTATCGCTTGTAAACAGGTCTTTTCCCCCCAGATGTACCCACGGCTTATGTATCTAAAAAATCGAAAAGTCGGTGATCTCGCAACCACAGACTCAGTCGAAAAAACACGTTCGGGACGTCGTCATGTCTTCACGCGTTCGGAGAAACCTGACTCTCTTAAATTTTCTGGTAAAAGCACCCCCCAAGCAGCGGAAAGCTATTCTCTGCGGAGCTACAAATGATCTTGTACAGGCCATAGCTGAAATCACCTTGAATACCTTGAAAGGGAACATACTGTTATCTGCTAAGCAGTTTGGGACCCTGAAGAGAAAGCATAAGCTTATAAAGACTTTGAGTCGAAAGGGTCTTTCTCTTAAAAGAAAGAGACTCTTGGTGAACCAGTGCGGTGGTTTTATCGGGACCCTGTTGAGTATTGCAGTACCACTGATTACGGGGCTTCTACAACATCAATAATGGAGCACGCTGAAAAAATGTACCTGGTACCTCAGAAACAGCTCGATCAACTCCGAGAGCGGTCTGGGTTCGAAAGCGATGTAAGAAAAATAACAGCCCGTCGGTTGGATGATGAAATGCGTGACATTCTTCAGAACTCTCATCTGGCTGAATATGAAAAAGTGAAATTGTACAG
Organism: Lepisosteus platostomus; assembly: GCF_059453375.1. Taxonomy (NCBI): domain Eukaryota; kingdom Metazoa; phylum Chordata; class Actinopteri; order Semionotiformes; family Lepisosteidae; genus Lepisosteus; species Lepisosteus platostomus. The sequence goes on along the minus strand of NC_142612.1, from coordinate 45,976,768 downwards.
CCAGGTGTTACAACGGTATTTGACATTAGTACGCCAGGAGACTTCCGAAAAGGGGACTTTAACTGTTGTACTACCGGAAAATGCACCCACTGAACTATCACCCACGTTAGCACAACCGCCGTCATCGAGCGACGTTGACTTTGGGTATATTTTGGACAGCGTGTCTCAGCGGTTCCGGAGAAATGCCGAGATATTGTTAAAGACCATGGCCCGCAATGAACCATTAATAGCCTGGAATGAAAAAGGGGAATTTGTGTACAAGGGGGCACCCGTTGAGGGCTCTCACATGATTGATCTTGTCAGGGCTCTCATGCAGCAGCAAGCAGTTGCGGTCGGTAAGAAACCAAAAGGTTGGGATGTGTTCATGGAGGCTATGGCAGAAATCAACGTGCCAGGCACCTTGCTAGCCAACGCTGGTAACCGAGAGCTACTTGAAAAACTCAAGGTTGCCCCGCTGGGGTGTGCAGCGTCCGTCAAAACTTTAAAACAACCGGTAGAGTTGTCGACGGGCGACCCGGTCTCTAAGATAACCGCTGATAGGAGACGATCATTAATACCTAGACCCACATGGTTGTCTTTGTAACATTTTTTCTCTGGGTATGTGTATTTGTGATAAATGACTTGAAATGTATATTAAAAAGCGTGCGCAATATAGTTAAAAATGGCTTGGCTGTAACATGTATTAAAAAAAGCTTGAGCGCTATAACAGCGAATGTATAATAAAAATATTGTGTTGATTTTAATTAATGTTTTGTGTTCTTTTTAAATAATAACCACACAGATGTGGAAATGGTTCGATTTCATTTTTATTTTAGACGGTCGATTAACATTTATGACATGTTTTAAATTGTTGTAAACACCCGCATAATTAAACATTCGTATTTTCAAAGGGCTTGAAAGGGTACAGGGGTCTCCGTCTCACATGACGTCGGTTTTTCAGAAACATTTCCACCAGGCGGTCATTCTGGATTGCATTCGTAGAATAAAGTTCTAAAATGTTTCTAAAAGATAAACCTTTACATCTATGGTATAGAAAAAAGACGCAATGTAGACCGCAGGTCACTGCAAAAGAATCTTGCAATTGTCTGTTGTTGTAAAATATGGAGTTAGCATTTCTGTTTAAGAAATCAATAATGTTCTTGGGAAAGAAAAAAGGCTTCGGGTGAAAATCCGTAGGAGTCTAAAAATTCTGCGCCCTCGTCGTCGGGTAAGTAAATAGCCAGCCAGTGTTCACCGGGGCAGTCGTGTGGGTGAGTATTAACTATTAAACACAACGGGCGCCGCGCCAGTCTCTCGTGTGGTAGGGCATCACTGGGGAACACGCCTAGAAAACTGTCTCGGGTGTAGCGGTCTCGGGTTAGAATGTCTTCCAGCTGTTTGGTGTTCATCTTTATGTGCAGGTTGTGTGGCCTCCCGTGCTTTTTAGCTGAAGTCGTAAATGACTTGATGTCTCATATCCAGCTCTATCACGTTGTCGAACAGCGCGTACACAACCATGTTAACTGTAGTGGGTCGCGGTAGCGCAAAGCGTATTTCAGCTCTCAGATTACCCGTTTTGATAAGTGAATAATGCCCTGTGCACTCGTCGTCGGGGCTGAGGTTGAAAGCGAACAATGTGTAACCGCGGGCATACTCCTCACGGTCCACCAGAAGTGGTTTGTCTTTCAGACGCTTCCCGGCTGTTTCCATCAGATTAAAATATTCACGGACGCAATGTCCATTCTGGAAGTCTGGTTGAAGTGGTTTAGTGGGGATTTGTTCACCGTCCACGTAGAGAGCCAGAAAGTTAATGTTGTAGTGTTTAAAATTGAAGGGGTTTTGGGTAAAACTGCCGCTGAATGCCGCGTTGTCCACAAACCCCAAAATGACCACTTTGGGTAACTGTCTGAGAAAGAGGTTTTCTTGGTTACACACACGGCTCCCTGCAGGCAGGCTGAAGACTTTCATCTGTACGCGGTCTATGAGGTATTTAGCGTTGGCCGCCAGGAGTGCTTCGGCGTGTCCCAGTCTGACCCCGGGTGACACTCTGACTCTTTTCACAAACAAAGATGCAGAGAGTACACTCAGTTTGTGTTCTCCGGCGTTGTTCATTAAGCAGAAAGCATCTCTGTTGCGCGTGAGTTTTATTTTCAGGTCTACGCTATTCAGTAGTAGTTTGTCCTGAAAAAACAGGTCGGCGTGAATGTGACCCAGGAGCTCCAGTTTTCGGCTTTGCGTTGTGTATGATGCTCTTTTTCGGAACCCCTGATTGGGACCATCCAAAATTGTGGACTCGTGTTCCCCGGCTGTGTCTTTGTAAAAGAGCCCTGTTGAATACTGCGTCTTCAGCGTCTCCTCTCTGTAGTTCAGGACAGACTCTATAAAGGCTCTGTAAGGATAGCAGTTGTTGCTCTGGCTGATCAATCGGTCTCCTACAGTGATGTCAACCTGGCTGAAGATGGCAGCGATGGGGTAATTCACCAGGCTCACACGGGCTGCCGCATCAATGTCCCGACCGTCTGCTTCCATTATTTTACAGGTCAAATAGAGCAGGGTGTTGTTTAAATCTAAATAATCTTCTCCGTTGCCTGCGACGTAGAACTCCAGAGGTGCGTTTTCCGTTAGGGCCGTGAGGGGTGGAACTTCTATGTAAAAGCTTTTCTCGACGCTTGTTTGGGTAGGCGCTAATTGAAATATGTCCAGCTCCGACTTGGCGCATTCTGCAGACCCGCCGTGAACAAATGCCATGTTTAAAATATGTCTCGTTTCGTGTCTCGTTGATTGCGGTGTGTCACGCCCTTCTTGGTCGACCTGAAGCTTTTATGAGTTGCCTGTCTGCGCTTAGCCGTTCTTTTATCAGAACTAAATGACTTTTTGTTCATTTCTTTAGCACATTTGTACAAGCACTTGGAAACTGTCCAATCCCTACTTTGTCAGGCATTTTCTTTTACTATAACAGACATAAAAACTCCCTTGCTTTTATCAGAGCGTTTCATAATTTCTAAGAACGAAAATTATTTAAACTGCGACACTTATCATTCAACCAGAGCTCAACATATCACAAGGATCCTCAAGAGCACAACAAAGACTGCATTAAAAGATAAGTGTATCAGATACATGAGAATCCAAGCTTTTTTATCTACACTTTCTTATCTACACTAAGAAGTAGTCTTTAAAATTTATCACACAGTAAAAAGTCAAATTTCTGGGGTGTCTGTATACCAGAGATTATGGTACCGCTTCAGAAGGGTGTCAGCCAGTAAGATTCCAGGACCAGAATTATCTGTTTTACAATTGAGAATATAATATGTAATCACGTATCTAAAGAAATTAATGATGATATTAATTGAAGGATCTAAATATCTAAATTTACAGTATGTATCTACAGATGCAGCCATTCAAAACAAGCAGGCGATACTGCATTATTTTGTGGTGCGCTCGACGTGGTATACCGCAAATTTCGGTATTAATACCGTATATTCTCACATAGAACCGCATGATACCGCATGATAACGCAGGTAAAATAATAGTATCCGGAATTTCCGCAAGGTAGAGCTAATAAAGATCAACCTCTCATGTTTGACCTGTCGCCATCAAAGTCTTTACCGAAGATATTACTAATAGTATTTATAATGAATGACCTTGGACAAGCTGTAAACTCAAAGTATTGCCCGGGTCCACAATACTTTTATTGACCGTCTTTGTAAAAGTAACACCACAACATTTTGTTGATCCAATCATGCAAAGTACAGTAATTTTTGAGAATCTCCGATTCAGCATGCCTTTCACATGCTCATAAAATATATTGATTTGGAACATAAACATATTACTGTATGCAAAACTGTACTGTATACAGTACGTAAATGTATATTTAATGTCTTTACTATGCCTGTTTAAGTATGGAATATCTATATGGAATTTTACAACTGAAAGGAAATCTAAGTAGCTGAGCATAAAAAGAATAGGAGCATAATGCGTGTGAAGACCATAAACGATATTACTTTTGGAACATAAACATACATTATTACAGTATGTAAACTGTATATGGTTGTTCTCTGTACTTTAAAGAAAAAATACACACCAGTATTCCATATCTCCCTAAACATTTTAAGCATCAAAGTCTTTAACTAACGTGAATAAAAAGAGATAGTTTTAAGCTTTTCTGTGAATACGCTCGATTCCGGAGTCAACAAGCATACTTTTAGAATTTGATTAATAGGGAATATAATATGGAATCGCGTATCTAAAGAAATTAATAACGATAGAATTATATTCATGTACTGCAACACAAGAATAGTATATGTTGTACAATGTCTGTTGATACCATTTGTGTTGGGCTGTTTCACCACTCCTCACGTGACCTTGCGGGTGGTCCTGTGATCTAGGTGCCCGAGTACTGAACCACAGGTTCCGTTTTCAAATCCAGCCAGCGCCATTACTTTTCTTTTACCAACATTTCTTTGAAAAAATAGAATAGCAATATTATGGACAATAAATTGACAATAAATATAGAAAAGCACATATTAAATTTGGGAAATTTCTGTCAAAATGCAATGAAACCTATAACTTGATTCTTATGGACACCCGGTCCCTCCAGGGATTAAAAAAAACATGCAATCGCGTATCTAAAGAAATAAGAGTATAGCTATTTTCATGCACAAACAGTAGCATGTTACATTATTAGTTTGGGTGTCTCCTCTTGCCAGAAAGCTCTAAATTGCATTTTGAGTGCGGTTTTGGACTTTTCTTAAAATTACAACCCATTAATGAAGCTGATACTGTTTAGACTTTTATTTTAAACTGTATTACAGCAGCACAATGCACAATGCAACGTAATTCGCTACCTTTGTCTTCTGCGTAATAATGTTCAGAAAAAGAAATTTGATTGCTCATAAATCTAATCACTTATTCTTCATAAACACAGCGTAATTGCTCTCTGAAAATCCTCTTTTTCTTGTTCGTTTTGGAGACCTTGATTGAAACTGATTTGAGATGTCAGAATGGATTTATTTTCTGAGTATTTATGTGTGTGCATTTCCTACATTGCTTCGTTTGTCAAGATTTTAGCTTTATATTTAGGCTCAGGATTTCAACTATAAATCGTACACTAATTACTAGCAGTAAATACTGATGTTTTGCTCCTTCTTACCACAAAAATATCTATGTATTGTAGCTGGAATGAACTTCTTTTCGTACGTGTCTCTACCTACTGCGACTCAAACAGGCACCCAGAGGTGGGGGGTGCGTCTTTCCACCTCCATAACTAAAATGCCAAATAGGAGTGGCACAGTGCAGTTTTCATCACTCTCTGCGGGAGTGCTGGCTGTGACGAATTAAACCGGTTTCACAGGTATTTTCAAAGTAGAAGGGTCTAGCAAAGTCATGTACCATAAAAGTATGGTAGTTAAAAACCATTAATACTTTGGCTTGGGTTTAAATAAAGTCGGTGTTTTCTCTTTTGGGTAGACTTGACTATTTAGCCATGAGATATACAATAGACTGTCATTAAACAACCTTATGTTTATTAATCTTCCTTGTTATGCAATGGTAATTTAATGGGAATTAATTTAATCACAGAGATCTCTCTGGTCGGGGTGCGGGAGAGCCGGCTGGCAGGCGGGGACGGAGGAGAAAATAAAGGCAGCTTTTAACTCCGCAAGTCTTAGTTTTTGTGTCCGTCATCGTTACACTATCATTCTGTCCATCGAAAACCTGTTTCTATGTGACCATTCAGAACACATATCTGTTTTCTTCCTAGCACAATTTATGAGCACTCTGTGATTAAATGAATTCTCATTACATTACCATTAGCAAGTAAAAAAAAAATTGTGTCAAAAAGCCGGGCGTAACAATTGTTTCCTTTTTCTGATCAGTCACTGTTTGGATACTCGTCTCACCTGCCCTGTTCTTTGTTTTCTTTACACCTAAAGAAGACTATTTTACATTTCTTTGTGCGGTCCATAGTGCAATTAACCTTTGCTATTACATTTGCGGCCTTTTCAAAGTCTGTGCTGTCCTTTGGAGCTCATACAGCTGTGTCTGGAGAGAATCCAGGGTATCAGCTTCAACCACACGGCTGGGCAGCTTGTTCCCCCCTCCCGCCCCTCTCTGTGTACAGTAGAGCCTCCTGTCCTGGCTGGTGGAGCTCATCCAGCTGTGTCTGGATATCTTATCTTATCTCAAATATTTGGCTAGTGTGTATTATCTGTTTAGGGTTCTGTAGCATTCCACATGGCTGGGCAGCTTGTGACGTGTGGTTGAAGATGATACCCGGGATTCTCTCCAGACACAGCTGTATGGGCTCCACCATCCAGGACAGGAGGCTCTACTGTACACAGAGAGGGGTGGGAGGGGGGGACAAGCCGCTACATACTCTTAGAGTTTGATTAATAGGGAATATAATATAAAATATAGTACTAAAAATAAGATACACTCTACAGACATTCACAACAGCGACTGTCAGAAGATAGGACACAGCGACTCAGACACCCGTTGAATGGAAAGGGGCATTTTAATGTACTGTACGGCTAATATTAAAGCCAATACTTTAATATTCTTTTCTTTATGTTTATCAATAGTGGGTACTGGCCTAATTCGGCCCTGCACCCTTTGTTAGGTGTTTTTCTCTGTACACGGAGGATGTTTCTACAGATCTCCACGTGCAGAGTTTCTGTGGGGTGTTTGTCCCATTGAGTGTACTCCTGGTCTATGAGGGGACCCCACACTTCACTGCCTTATAGGGCAATGGGTTGGACTACACTGTCTAATATTTGGAGCCAGATTCTTGTTGGTGGATTGATGTTGAAGAACCTCCTTCTTATTGCATAGAAAGCCCTCAGTGCCTTCAGTTCCAGGTCAAAACTTCCAGATGGGCTGATGGTACAGTATATGTGATACAGTACAGTATGTGATATGCCAAGATATGTGTAGCTGGATGAGTGCTCCAATGTGTTGTTGTTAAGTGTGAATTTGTACCTATTTTCCTGAGGTCTGTTTTTTTTCTGGAAAACCATAACTCTGGTCTTGTCCAGATTGACTGTCAGTGCTCAGGTCTGACAGTGCTGATCCAGCAGTGCCAGGTTCTGCCGCAGCCCCTGTTCCGTGGGCGACAGCAGGACCAGGTCATCTGCACAGAGCAGGAACTTGATTTCTGTGTCGTGTATTGTGAGACCAGGAGTCGCAGACTGTTCCAACATTCCTGCTAATTAGTTGATAATAAGATATTAAACTGTGTTGGGCTCAGCCTGCAGGCCTGCAGGCCTGGGCTCAGGCTGCAGCCCTGTCTCACCCCACGGCCCCACGGCCAGTGGTGGTGATGTAATTAATAAATCTTTAATAACCAGTGAAATCCAGGAAACACTCAATGTCCTCTTTGAACTTTGGAAGGGAAACACAGAAAGTCTTAAAACCTGTTAAGTTCCCTAAAGCTTTCTCAGTCAGGTATGAGATATAATATTAAAGATGTATTAATCGTGTGGAATGCTACATAACCCTAAACAGACAATACACACTAGCCGAATATTTGACTAAGATATCCAGACACAGTTGGATGAGCTCCACCAGCCAGGACATGAGGCTCTACTGTACACAGAGAGGGGTGGGAGGGGGGAACAACCTCCCCAGCAGTGTGGAATGCTACAGAACCCTAAACAGACAACACACACTAGCCGAATATTTGACCAAGATATTCAGACACAGCTGTATGAGCTCCACCAGTAAAACTCAAAGTATTACGCTGGTCCACATTATTTGTAACCGTCATTTTAAATGAAAATACCTTATTTTTTCATCGACAAAAAGTAACACTACAGCATTTCGTTGATTTAACTAACAAGGATGGGACGTGAGCTAGCCAATATGATAAAGGAATAACTTACTTTTTTGTTTATTTCTTTAGCACATTTATTTGAACATTTCCATCGATTGTACAAGCACTGAAAAACTGTTCAATCCCTAGTTCATTGGGCATTTTACAGATATAAAAACTCCCTTGCTTTTAACAGTGTTTCATAATTTCTAACAACGAAAATGATTTAAACTGCGACACTTTTATCATTCAAGAAGAGCTCAAAATATCACAAGGATCCTCAAGAGATCAACAAAGACAACAGAAAAAGATATGTGTATAAGATACTTGCCATGGGAATCCAAGCTTTTTTATCTATGGTAAGAAGTTGTCTTTAAAATTTCTTCATTATACAGTGAAGTTAAAATTCCGGGATGTGCCTATATTAGAAAATATAGGACTTCTTCGAATGTATGTCAGGCAATCAGACTTCAGGATATTAAAATGATCCGTTTTATAATGGGGAATATGGTGTAAAATCCTGGGTTCGGTAAAATGTTTCAGGCATTCATGTGAAGGACAACAGAGCTTTCACTGGCCGATTATCATTATTATCATTATTATTAATAATGATATTAATTTAAGGGTCTAAATATCTAAACATATGTATCTATATAGCAGGTAGTACCACTGTATTCCACTTTCTTTGTAAACACGGAAAAACAGATTCACAACGTGATGCTCTGTCACTGTGTAAAAAAAACAGTTTGAACAACCTATATTGTAATAAGCTGCTGAGCTAAGGATAGGAATGTTCCTGCTGTCAGAGGGGGTGGAAAGATCCCGCGGTCATTTCATTAGTGTTACAATTCGCACTGATTCCCTTGCGAAGATATGGAGATAAGAATATTCGTGCTTGGTCAAAAAATGGCATTAAGCACTTAAAATTAATATGGCTAATAATAGTAAACTGTAACATGCTGTAAACTGTAAACGGCTAAACTGGGAAGCAAATGCTTTCAGAGAAAATGTTTCAGGTGTAAAGAACATAGATCTCCAATGCAATTTCAACCAAACCTGTTCCCACACACCCTGCCCCCACTGCCATTAGAATATACACAAAGCACTGAAATCTTTCGAGCTAATGATCAGGTGTTTCTGTCAACACCTTCAAGCAGCACTCCCGTGCCCAGACGAGAGAGAGACACAAGACAAGCCCACCAGCCCGAGAGAAAGCGAGAGAAACACCAAGGGGTGCGGAACCAGGTAACTATTTACATGGAAAACAGGCGATCTCCCCAGACTGTCTGCCCATTTCACTGTTACCTGGATACCTCTTATTTAGAACTCACTCTCCCCCCTGCCTGTCTCACTTCTTTTAATCCTTCTGTGCCTGGATTGCAGCGGGTAAGATGTTTTTCCAAGAAAAAAAGAGAAATTAAAAAAAAGAAATTTCACCACAGCCTCTTCTCTTCTTGTGTCTAATTCAAGCAGGATTTTAGATGAAAAACAGCGAACTAAATCAAGCCCAAATCATAATTGAACCCATTCAGAGCCTATATCACATTTTAGCATTTCATTCTGAGCAGAAGACCCTCACACCTGAAGAAGGCTTGTGTTTTCTCTCTTCTCTTTTAAGCATGTGTACAATGCTGTAATACAATTTAAAACAATTAAAAGTTTAAACAGTATCAACTAAACTATATTAATATAAGTATCGAGTGGTATTAAATAAATACAACTTTTTAGTATAGATTACACTTTTCTAAAATGTATTTAAAAAATAAAAACGATTACAATCTAATTATTCCACGTTTGACCCCAAAACCCCAAGAAAAATGAATCTAAACGGGGAGATAGCTATGCTGAAAGTTTATTAAGATACTTAGAAGACAAAGATAACAATTTATGTTGCATTTGTCTGATTGTGAATAAAAAAATACATTTAATTAAACACGCGTTTGCGATTTAAATCAAAATGTGATTTAAATCAATATAAATGTTTATATTGTAACACATACTGTACAGCCACCATTTCTCTATTGTAGCGGCAATGCTTGTTAATAAGACAGAATTAAGTGTTGCCGTGCTTTCCCAAATGAGGCCTCATCTCTCCCTTCATCTCTGTGGTGCAGCCACAGAGAAGCTATTCATGCAGGCTGATTTAAAGATGTTTTCTTTTGATAAGGGACAGCTCCCAAAGGGGGATGCACTAAGCTAAGCCTGGCTATCATGATCAATGGTCATCCATTGGCGCCTATCTGTCTAGGGAGTGCCAGATGGACATCTGGACTGCATTCCTAGGTGTCAGGAGAAAATGACTCATATCTCACCTTGATCAACCAATCAGGGACTGGTAGGGCCGAGTAACCCACGTGGGTCTCTGATGCCCATGAAACTTTCAGTCAATGAACGAGCTGAAGTTCCTCCAGGTAAAAACAGGCAACACAGAAAGCCTGTAGTGGGACTTTTTGTGGACTTTTCTAAAGGGAATTCAAAGGAGAATTCCAGGGCAGGATGGCCCGGGAGCAGAAGGCTCCCAAGGGCAGGACATTCTCGCAGCGCGCCACCTGACCTTCCTGAGACTCAGCCCGGACAACCACGGAATGGCTAGTGTGTCTGAGTGCCAGAACTTTCTTTTGTTCTAAGAGTCTAGAGCGGAGGTTGCCAGAGAGTAACCAGAGGATCCACCCGAGGTTAGCATCAGCAGCAAGCCTCGTGAACAGGTCGGAACTGTGGACAGCTGAATCACTATTCAGAACTAGCGCTTCATCAGGAATGAACCGATCCTCTTCCTGACCTGCTGGGACCCACAGTCATCTTTTTCTGTGCACAAACTGTGCTAGTTAAAGCCAACACTAACTAGCAGGGTTCCTAGAGCACAGGCATGAACAAATTGAAAAAGCAGATGCCCTGGAAAAGGAGGAGCAGCATCAGCAGCTGCTTCAGATCTCCCCAGATTTCCAGGATGTTGGTGCCCAAGATGCCACATGGCATACTGAGAAAGACACCATGTACATGCTGCGCCAGCTTAGAAAGGCAACAGTCACTCAGAAGGAGATGACTGGGATCAGCCACCCAAAAAGACTTTTGGGAGGACTGATTGCTGCCGCCACTGTTTCTGGTATTTCTGGTAGGTTTGTGTGCTACTGGCACTCTCACCCTGACTGCCCCAAGAAGGCAGGTGTCAGAAATGCCAGAGGGTAGTGACAGACTGTATCAACAGCAGCAAAAGTTGGAAAGCTTAGGGAAAACCCTACTGGCTACTTCCTATGCAACAGGGTTAAACTTTATTCCACAACCAATGGACAAGATTGTTGGTGACATACAGTGGGTTTATGCTTGTGTGCAACAGGCCAGAATGTTGACACAAGACCTAAGGGAGTTTAGTGCCACTGTAGCCAGTCTAACCACGGCACAAATCCCAACCCACTTCATTCCACTCTTCTCAGTAGAGGAGTATGTGATGTAGCGGCAATGCTTGTTAATAAGACAGAATTAAGCGTTGGTATGCTCCTAAAAGAGGCCCCATCTCACCCTCCATCTCTGTGGTGCAGCCACAGAGAAAGAATTCATGCAAGCTGATTTAAGAGTGTTTTCTTGTGATAAGAAACAAGCTCCCAGACGGGGATGCAATTAGCTGAGCCTGGCTATCATGATCAATGGTCATCTATTGGCGCCTATCAGTCTAGGGAGTGCCGAATGGACATCTGGACTGCATTCCTAAGTGTCAAGAGTAAGTGACTTATATCTCACCTTGACCAACCAATCAGGGACTGGCAGGGCGTGGTAATACCACGTGGGTCTCCAATGCCCGCCAAACTCTCAACCAATCAGCACACATCTGGGTCTTGATCAAAAAGGGAGCGCAAGCTCAGTTCTGGGCTCTCCTTGGCCATTTTCGCGCATCCTCAGAGACAATCACGTGACAACTGCTGTTGTCTGCAAAAGGACTTGGACTTTGTTCAAAGCGCGAGGCCGAGGATCCCGTACGTACTCAGAATTCTACCAACGTGAATGCTCCGCTTGATCAACGGCAGCCTACAGTTGGACCCTCGTCGACAACCTGAATAGCTTATTCAGAAGCAGCGCTGGACCGGGAACGAACCAGTTTCTTCCCAGGCAAAAGAGTGACTTGTGAGGACTCGCGGTCACACTCTGTGCATAGAGACTTTCTACTAGCCAGCCGGACTGCTGGTAGATCCCCTCGGAGCAACGACTGCCCTGCGCGCCGCAGTTAGATTCCTCCGCCCGTCCTACTCCGAGCTGCACCTCGACTGGTTGGCCGGTAGCCAGAGGACGCCGTCACAACGCCCATTGGACAACCGCTGCAACAGAGGCTGCAACAGAGCCTGTCAGCTGGTTTGGTGTTCGTGCCGGGAAACTCCAAATCCAAACACAGTGGATAAGTAAACCCCATGTTCTACATTGCGTCTCGAGAATTCAATTGTACCTCAACACAAGTTGTTATCAATTTAATTCATGAGTAATGTATTTACTTCCGAGTTTAGAGTAACAGTGGGTAATAACACTGATTAGCGATTTGGTAACCGAACGATATATTGACATATATTCTCTGTTGTGTATCTCTTTGTGTTTGCATCTCTTCGAGATTACATACCTTGTATATTGATAAACCTCACCGTAAGGTCTGCCGCTCGTATCCAGGCAGACTAGTATATGTTTGGTGCACAGTTATATTAATAAATGTATCCCGTGTATTGAACCCGTGTGTGTGCATTGTTAGTTGTTCTGACGATTGATTTTCTAAAAGCCCCAACGAACAACCTCGTGATTACTGCTACAATTAATAATTGTATCTGTAAACCCATCAAAACCTCTACATTTAATGGCGTCCCTGGGTGGGCTGAGTTTAGAATGAAATGAGAATCAATCGCACAGAATAACTGATATTGCTGTGAGTTCAAGTTCAGGACAGCGCCGCGGCTTCTATACGCAAATACCGGGTGTGCTGATAACTGCGCAAAGAAATCCCCCTGTTTTCTAGCGTTTAGTGTAACGTGTGCTGATTGGAAATTCATCTGCTCGGGTGTTTAAATTCCATACTGTATTTTAGTAAAAGAAAAAAAAAAGTAATACTCTTAACGTTTCTCTGACGTAATGACAATGGCTGCTAAAATGTCTGAAGTGGAGTCGCTTATAAGTACTATTTCTAGCGACGACAATCCTGGTTACTGGAGCGGTATCGAAAAGTTGAACTTTGATGATATTGAGAAGCTGCAAGTAGATTTAGTAGCTAAGGTAGCGAACCAGCTTAACACAGGAGGGTCCGTGAACGCAGTTCAGGTCCTATCGAGTTTCGCCTTAAATCTAGCTAAACAGCTGGAACTGTCTTTGTCCGAGCTGACAAAGTTTCAAAAGCTTCAGGGAAAGCTAGAAAGATATAAGGCGGAGCGAGTTGAGTTGTTGGATATAATCAGAGAAAAGAGAGTGAAAAATGAGGAAAGTGAAGACAGACTCAGGGAAGTTTTAGGTAAATTAGATGACCTGTCTGCTAGAGAAACTGCGGCTGAGGTAGCTAGGAGAGACCTGGAAGCGAGCTTGAAAGAAAAAGAAAAAGAAATTGAGAGTTTAAATGAGCTCAGCCAGGAAAGGCAAAAGGAGTTAGATGCTGCCGTACTGGAAGCAAAACAGGCTAGATCCCACTTGCATGCCAGCCCACCTAGCAGCCCGGAGCGCTCACCCAGCGCGCCGGGAGGAGGTTTCTCCCGGCCAGGGTCTGTGGTCGGATCGGCATGGGGGAGATCGCCGAGTCCTGCGCGAGACGCAAGGGCGATGCAATTCAGGCAGAGACCCCCTTCTCCTGATCACGGCCGTCCCCCTGCCCGCGGAGAAACCGTAAAAGTTAACCTCCACTCCCTGAGGCAGTTAGCCAAAGATATAGAAAGGTTTGACCCATCAGTGTCAGGGAATAATGTGGAAACCTACATCGATGAGCTGAGACATACTTTGCAGTTTATGCCCGGAGCGTCCGAACAGGAAAAGGCTATGTTAGTAAGGAAAACTACTAGCCGAGCGGTACACGAGTGGATGTCCAGACAAGGACCGGAGGTCTGTAATAGCTTTGAGGAGCTGTGTCAGGCAATGATCGGAGAATTTTCGGCTTTTATCGATCCCATAGCTGCCGTGGCCGCTGCGCACCATATTAAGCACGAAAAAGCTGAAGCCCCTCGCGACTATTATGAGAGGCTTAGGCGCACTTATTTTGCAGGGCGGAATGAAGAGGGTTGCGAAGAGAACGTGAATTTCAAAGGTTTATTCATTGCTAATCTGCATCCCTCAGTCAGGAAAATGATTGTGATGCACACAGATGCAAAAGCGATGAAAATGGCTGACATTAGAAGGTTGGCTCAAAAAGCCTGGGGAGCTGAAGTCTCTGCTTCCTCAGAGCGAAAACCTGCTAAAACGGCCGTGTTCGCCACTAAAGCCAGCAGGGTTGACGACTCGCCTCAGCTCGAGGGAGCTGAGGTTCCTGAGCCCTATAAGCCCCGGCGCAAAATAGGCAGGCAGGACCGCACTAAGCGTCAGAGCCGCCGTGAGCGCTACGGGGAAGGCAAGGGCTCAGGCAGAGCCTATTATAAGGCTGGACGAAGGGAGTTGACTGCAGCCCGCCTGGCCCGGCTTGAACAAGCCCTGCTTGAGAGACCAGGACAGGGTAAACCTTCCGCACCGAATGCCGGAAGCGTGAATAAGCTTAGGGGGACCACGCCCCTTCTCACTGGAGGAGGCGGGGATCCACCCCAAACCCCTCCCTCAGTCTATCTGATTGGGTGGGAGGGTTCCTGCCTGAAAGAAGGCTGTGACTCTGAGTTGGGCGCTGACCCCGCCCCTGAAGTCAAAGGCTTCCAACAATTCTTAGGGAATCTCAGCCAGAAAGGCAAAGCAAGGCGTATTTATATCAAGGTTTCTCTTGAAAGCGTCTTAGATAGAGAAGCACTGATTGACACTGGGGCTGAAATTAGTTTGATGTCAGCCGATCTACTCAGCGAGCTCAAGCGAGTAGCGAAAGGAAAAGGCATCAGACTTAAGGTAGAACCGTGTAAGATAGATATTTCCAGCTATACCCAGGATCATGCCCGGATCACACACCGAGTGTGGGTGGCACTTAGGTTCGGGCCAATGAATGTGGTGCATCCTGTTTACATCTCTAGGTTTAAAACAGAGCCACTACTCATTGGCCAAGACCTGCTTGACAGGCTGGAGCCTCTGGTGGACTGCCAGCGTGGAAAATTGTGGGCTCAGGTCAAAAACCCTAAGCCTGTCGTACAGCAAAAAGGGGGGTTCAGTGGTTATGCTGTGACCACACAGTGCCCACTGAACACTATAGCTGAGTTGGAGGTTCCACCTGGTTCCTCTGGACGAGAAATAAATGTCTCTTCTTGCTTTCCAAAACTACAGGGAAGTCCTGCCCAGGCCAGCACTCCCACGGTCTCCCAACTACAGGAGCAGTGCTCCGAGCAGCTGCTTGACCCGCCAGGTAAAGCACACCCCTTTTTCATCCCTGAAGAAGAGTGGATCTCCCTGTCCGGTAATGAATGGGAGTCCTTTCTGTGCGCCCTGGTACCTCAGGGGGACCAGGACTACCACCCCATGGTGGTGGGAGGGGTCCAGGTGGCAGAAGTGCAGGTTGATGATGTAATTCTCAGCCTCAGCTCTGAGAAGTCCATAATCAGTGAAGGTCTGTTCAAGGACCTGTCGCGAAGCCGTCAGGTGACCCTGGTGACGCAGTCACAGGTTCTGTGGTGGGCACCCCCACCTCATAGGTCCATTTGGAGCAAAGGAAGCTGTGTAGCTTCCATCTCCATCGGAAAAAGGAAGTTTGCTCACTACTTCCAGGTAGCACCTCAGCTGACCAATTCGGTCTGTATTGGTGCAGACCTGTTGGTTCGACTGGGCGCCCAGCTGGACACAGTAAACAGTGTGCTGTGGACACGGGTGAACCCAGATGCCCACTCTCTAAGCGGCGACCCCGAGAACATTCGGTCAGGTCAGACGATTCCTCAGGCCTGCCAGGTTGTAAATGAATCGGACCTGATCGTTCCTGCATCAACAGCAGGGTTTCCGGTACGCCTTGTCCTGAAGAAGGGACAGAGAATGGATGCTGAGATGGTTTTCTTCCAACCATCAGCTCAGTTTATCAGACTGAACCTAGCAGTCTGTAGAACCCCCAGACTGGAACGGAATGGCCGAGCCACCTGCCTGTTGGTGCAGAACATAGCAAAACAAGATGTCAAAATCCCTGCTCGCACTGACATGGGACTGGTAATCGACAATGGTTTCTATGATTTCGAACTGGCCATCCCAGTACTGGGGCAGCTCCCTGGTCCCTTGGCCAGGGAGGGGGGAAACGAGCAGGTGTACTACACCTACCCCCGGCGGATGATCGCAATTATGCCAATAGAGGGATTCTGCAACCAGGAGGTGTGCAGAGTGGACCTTAGCGATAAGGATGAGATGGTTGTGTACACAGTACACGCAGGTGTTCCGACGGACCACTCAGCCAAGAGTGCGACCCAGGATACCGCCATGCCGTCAAAAGCGGGGTTCCTAGAGCAGGTACAGGAACAGGTTGGTAAGGCAGATGCCCTGGAAACGGAAAGCCAGCGTCAGCAGCTGCGTCAGATCTTCCAGGATTTCCAGGAAGTGTTTGCACGGGACGCCTATGACTGCGGGGTGACGGATTTGCACACAGTGCGCATTCCCACAGCCCCTGGCCCCCGCCCAACCTATGTCAGGCAGTATCGCATTCCCCTCACGGCATACGAGTCCATAAAGCAGACGTTGGATGCTCTACTAGAGCGTCAGATCATAAGGGAGTGTAACTCCACTTATAACTCCCCACTGTGGCCGGTGCTGAAACCCAATGGTAAGTGGCGTCTGACCATTGACTACCGGCAGCTGAATAAACAGGTTCCTTTGTCACGATGGCCAATGATCTACCTAGATCAGGAGTTAGCCAAGGTGACAACAACGAAATATTTCACCACAGTGGATGTGGCCAATGGGTTCTGGACCCTTAAGGTAGAACCGACAGACCAGTACAAACTGGCCTTTTCCTTCGGAAACAGGCAGTTCACCTGGAATCGATGCCCCTTTGGGTATTCCAACTCCCCAGCGGAGTTCAACATATTTCTGCACAAAGCCATGAGTGATGCAGCCGCCAGGGGCAACCTGGTCTATGTGGACGATATTCTGATGCGGAGTCAGACCTGGGAAGAACACATGGCCGAGATCAGGCATGTGTTGACCCAGCTCTCCCGTGCAGGGGCCAAACTGTCTCTGGCTAAGGGACAGTGGTGTAGGACCCAAGTGGAGTACGTGGGACTGTTGGTTGGAGCCCAAGGCATACAGCCACAGTCCAGCAGAGTCCAAGCTATCCAGAATATGAAGTCGCCCACTAACCTGTCTGAACTGCGCAGCTTTCTGGGAGTATGTAATTATTCCCGGCGGTTCATTGAGGATTACGCTGAAATAGCAAGGCCCCTCCACAAGCTGTTGCAGAAAGACGTGCCCTTTGAGTGGGGACCTTCCCCAGAACAGGCTGTGATGGAGCTGAAGCGCAAACTCGGTAGTGCACCGTGCTTGGCCTACCCTGACAAAAATAAGGTCTTCTACCTTGAAGCAGGGTTCTCAGAGCACTGCCTTGGGGCTGCTCTGAGTCAGGAATATGACCAAGAGCGAAGGGTGGTGGCGTATGCCAGTCGAGCCCTGACCCCAGTGGAGCAAAAGTTCTTGGACTGCGAGAAGGCCCTGTTGTCTACGGTCTACTGACATGGAAGCTCCAGAAATGATTCCCGCTGCTGAGCTACCGAACAATCATCGGTACTACGATGAGAACGTGGGCCAGGGCTTACCCATGGCCTATGTTGACGGTTGCTCTTTTCGCCACGAACAGCAGGTGCTAGCAGGGGTAGGTGTAGTCTGGCAAGACAATACTCCCTGTGGGCCGACCCGCTATAAGCTAGGACCAAAGACTAGTCAGTATGCGGAAGTAGCTGGGGTGCTGATCACCCTCCAGCAGGCCCTGACAAATGGCCTTAAACAATTTGTCATCTGTAGTGACTCGAACTACGCCCGACATAGCTTCGTGTCCCATCTTCCGTATTGGAAGGGTAACGGCATGAAAAATGCCCGGGGCAAGGAAGTAAAGAACAAAGAGTTGTTCCTGGCCAGTGACAAGCTCACGACCGATGCTGGGATGATGGTTTACTGGAGGAAGGTGAAGGGACACTCCCAGGTGAAGGGACCCGACAAAGACGGGAATGATGAGGCCGACCGGCTGGCCAAATCTGGCGCCTTAGAGGGTGATCCCTGGCAGTTCCAGCAGGAATGGCTACCCCCAGAAACCGTGGCTGAGGTCAAGGCGGTCACCCGAAGCAGGGCTAGACAGGATGTCGGAGCTGACCCTCAATCTGTAGTGCTTGGGTCACAGGGTTTTAACACTGATCTTGCGGAAATGCAGAAACAGGACCCAGCAATTGGGCAAATGTATCAGCATATCGCTGACCCAGTGCGTCAACCTCTTTCAGAGCAGGTGCTGAGCCAGTCTCCGGAGCTGAAGGAGCTGGCAGAGGTGAAAGACAACCTAAAAATTATAAAGGGGTTGTTGGTTTGTGTACCAGTTGCACAAGGTGTCCCAAAGTGGGTAGTTCCCCGCTGTCATCGGGGGGTCATGATCCAACACGCTCATGACGAACCCTGTGGGGGTCACCGGGGAATCAAGGCCACGTACGACACTATCCAGCAGGTGGCATTCTGGCCTCACATGGGCCAAGACATCGCCGCGTATGTAAAAGGGTGTCTGACGTGTAGCCAGTTCCAACCATCACGGCCCTTGCACCGTGCACCACTCCAGAAAAAGGGCATGACATTCCCCTGGTCCAATCTACAAATGGATTGGGTGGGGCCGCTGGTGAGGTCATCCAGAGGGAACAAATATTTCCTCACTGTTACATGTGCATTCACAAAATGGATTGAGTGCCTCCCAGCACCCAACGACACGGCAGAGACAACTGCAGTGCTGTTGGTGAACCATGTGTTCAGTCGATGGGGACTCCCCCTGACCGTGGACTCGGATCGGGGAACCCATTTCACAGCTACAGTAATGGCAACCCTGTGGAATATGCTTGGGGTCAAGGCCTACCACCCTCAATCCTCGGGCCAGGCAGAAAGGGCAAACCGAACGGTGGTTAGTATGCTCAAAAAGTTTGTCTCCACCAACAGTAGGGACTGGGACATTAAGCTGCCCCTGGTTCTGATGGCCATCCGAGCCACGCCCCATTGCTCTACGGGGGTCCCACCTTTTGAGATGATGACAGGTCGGAAGATGACTCTTCCCCTACACTGTCTCTATGGGGTGGAGGACCTGAGCACGACGGGGGCTGCTACGGCCCATCAGTATGTGTCAGACCTGCGAGCACATCTGCAGGCAACCTTTGCTTTTGCCCAGAACAATCTGGGAACGAGTGCAGAGGGTAGGAAAGCATACTATGACCGAAAGGCAGTTAACCAGGAACTCCAAGTAGGAGACAAGGTCCTGTACTTCCAATTTGCCAAACCCACAGGGGTGGCCCGGAAGTTCTTACCCAGTTGGACAGGACCCCACGAGATTGTCGATAAGGTATCACCGGTAGCTTATCGAATTCGGATTGAAAAGGGAAGGCAATCTCTGGTCTACAAGTGGGTGCATCGCAACCACCTCCGGTTGTATCGCCCATCTCAAATGGCGCCGGAGGACACAGAATAGGGTTAAAAGTCTAAACCCGATCAAAGAGGGGGGTGCCCCTTTGTAGTTGCAGGTAGTTAGGTACGGTAGTGTAGGTCCTGCTAGGAAAATATATTCAGAAATATAGTGGAACTGTACCATGTGCCTCATCTGTGTTCCAGAATGGGAATCCTAAAACTGCCACTGCTGGTCCTGACAGTACTGTGGATCGCCTCGACACAGCCCCTTGAAGTTGTGGAACCCGGTCCTCCTACCGGCATAGTCCTGCAGGACGCTCCCGGATTGTTGTTAACAAATTGCAGAACATATACTCAGCGAGTGTATGTACGGCTGGACCCACATGATGTGTTTCGGAAGCACATCAACATGAACAGTAGGGTGTCCTATCATGGTAGGCAGTGGGCTGGGGATACTGTATGGCATGCCCAGCTAGACACTATACACATGCTCCGCCAGCTGAGGAAGGCAACAGTCACCCAGGAGGAGATAACGGGCCTCAGCCGCCCCAAAAGGTTCTTGGGGGGTCTGATTGCTGCGGCCTCCGCCGTGGGTTCGCTATTTTCAGCGGGTCTGTTTGCTGCTAACACTGTCACCCTGACCACCCTGAGAAGGCAGGTGTCTGGGTTACGTAAGGAAATGCCAGAAATTTATGACAAGCTGTATCAACAGCAGCAGCGGCTGGAAAGCCTAGGGAAAACCTTACAGGGCACAATTTTAGCAGTAAACCTTCATGCAGCACTGTTAAATAACACCCTCCACACTGTGGGCAGGATTGTCGACGTGTTACAGTGGGACTATGCTTATGTGCAACAGGTCAGAATGCTGATGCAGGATCTGCTTAGGGAGCTTAGTGCCACAGTAACTAGCCTAGCCATGGGACAGATTCCAACCTACTTGGTTCCACTGTCCTTAGTAGAAGAAGTACTGAAGTCAACCACTTCCGAGATGGTGCAGCCATTGCAAGTACATCTTGCATACAGTCTAGGCAGTGCCATTCCCATACATGTCAACCCCGAAGCCAAGGAAATAGGTTTCCTGTTGAACCTTCCCATCGTGAGTAGCAAGGATATCTATAGACTCAAGTCTATATTGAACGTTGGCTTCTGGAGGGGGGACATGCATGTGAAGTTGACCACCCCACCGCTCGTAGCTTACCAGGAGGATGATCCGAATTTGTACCTTGTTCCAAACCTGGAACTGTGTATATCAACCAAGGATATCCACTGGGTATGCCCAAGTAAGCCATTCCTTAGGGACACAACTCAGAGGTTGTGTGGTATCAGAAAGGGGGCTGCCACTGAAAAGTGTAAAGCCACAGTGACGAGCAAACGTGAGGTTAACGAACCCCAGGTTGAGCAGGTGGGAAAGAAATGGCTGGTCAGCACACCACAGTTAACGGTTACAATAACCTATGACAGACGTGATACAGCTACCGAAGTGCAGCTACCCAACCAAACAGTTTTTCTACAAGTTCCTGAAGGAGCTATAGTGCATCTCAACGATTTAGCACTGTATCACCTGGAGTCAGAACTGTATGAAACGGAACTCGAGATTGTGGACGCTTTCAGAGGACACAGCGTTGACTTGGATGAGAGAATCCAAGAGACAGTAAGTCTTGAGGGTGTACAGGTAGTCGAATTTGTTCTCAACGACACAAACTTAAAAACTACACTGGTAGGTCCCAAGCACAGTCGTTGTGGATCCTCTGGGGCGCTAGGAACAGTAAACGTGGTCATCTTGACACTGCTGCTGGGTAGCTGGATCATGGCTGGGGTAATGTGTTGGATGCTGTTCTCTTGTATCAAAGCCTTGCGGGGTAGTTTGAATGAGACAAAGGGAGCAATGGTTTATCACCGAAATCAGGTAACCACGCCCAAACGTCTGCCTGCTGCAGAACTATCCGATACTGATAGTGAACTGCCGGAAGTTTAAGGTCTAGGGCTAATGATGACGCCCGATGCCTCATTTCTATGTACCTTATAACTGAGAGCAGGTATACGCAATGTTCTTTCCAACACTATTTCCTGTACAAATTCTCAAGAGGTAATGTGAATATTGGGTGGTAGAATCCACCGGGGTACAACAGACATCACTTAACTCTGTTTTTGTTTTGAAGGCAACAACGCCTCAGGACCTCGTGACCTTCAAAAAGGGGGGATATGTAGCGGCAATGCTTGTTAATAAGACAGAATTAAGCGTTGGTATGCTCCTAAAAGAGGCCCCTTCTCACCCTCCATCTCTGTGGTGCAGCCACAGAGAAAGAATTCATGCAAGCTGATTTAAGAGTGTTTTCTTGTGATAAGAAACAAGCTCCCAGACGGGGATGCAATTAGCTGAGCCTGGCTATCATGATCAATGGTCATCTATTGGCGCCTATCAGTCTAGGGAGTGCCGAATGGACATCTGGACTGCATTCCTAAGTGTCAAGAGTAAGTGACTTATATCTCACCTTGACCAACCAATCAGGGACTGGCAGGGCGTGGTAATACCACGTGGGTCTCCAATGCCCGCCAAACTCTCAACCAATCAGCACACATCTGGGTCTTGATCAAAAAGGGAGCGCAAGCTCAGTTCTGGGCTCTCCTTGGCCATTTTCGCGCATCCTCAGAGACAATCACGTGACAACTGCTGTTGTCTGCAAAAGGACTTGGACTTTGTTCAAAGCGCGAGGCCGAGGATCCCGTACGTACTCAGAATTCTACCAACGTGAATGCTCCGCTTGATCAACGGCAGCCTACAGTTGGACCCTCGTCGACAACCTGAATAGCTTATTCAGAAGCAGCGCTGGACCGGGAACGAACCAGTTTCTTCCCAGGCAAAAGAGTGACTTGTGAGGACTCGCGGTCACACTCTGTGCATAGAGACTTTCTACTAGCCAGCCGGACTGCTGGTAGATCCCCTCGGAGCAACGACTGCCCTGCGCGCCGCAGTTAGATTCCTCCGCCCGTCCTACTCCGAGCTGCACCTCGACTGGTTGGCCGGTAGCCAGAGGACGCCGTCACAACGCCCATTGGACAACCGCTGCAACAGAGGCTGCAACAGAGCCTGTCAGCTGGTTTGGTGTTCGTGCCGGGAAACTCCAAATCCAAACATAGTGGATAAGTAAACCCCATGTTCTACATTGTGTCTCGAGAATTCAATTGTACCTCAACACAAGTTGTTATCAATTTAATTCATGAGTAATGTATTTACTTCCGAGTTTAAAGTAACAGTGGGTAATAACACTGATTAGCGATTTGGTAACCGAACGATATATTGACATATATTCTCCGTTGTGTATCTCTTTGTGTTTGCATCTCTTCGAGATTATATACCTTGTATATTGATAACCCTCACCGTAAGGTCTGCCGCTCGTATCCAGGCAGACTAGTATATGTTTGGTGCACAGTTATATTAATAAATGTATCCCGTGTATTGAACCTGTGTGTGTGCGTTGTTAGTTGTTCTGACGATTGATTTTCTAAAAGCCCCAACGAACAACCTCGTGATTAATGCTACAATTAATAATTGTATCAGTAAACCCATCAAAACCTCTACAGTGACATTAACCCCATCGCTCATAGCTCACCCAGAAGGCAATCCAAGATTGAATTCAGTTCCAAATCTTGAGATGGGTATGGCTACCAAAGTTATCCATTGGCTGTGCCTAAACGATTCACCAATGAAGGGTGTAAAGCTACTAACGAGCAGTGGGAGGTTAATGAACCCCATGAAGAGCAGGTGGGACGTAAATGGCTGGTCAACACACCACATTTAACTGTCACTATGACTTGTAACAGGCATGATACAGCTACCGCAATGCAGCTACCTAATCAAACAGTTTTCCTGTAAGTTCCCGAGGAGGCCATAGTACAGCTTGGTGACTTAACACTGTACGGTCTGGAACCAGACAAAACTTGAGGTCATGGATGCCTTCAGGTGCCACACTATTGAATTGGACAGAAATTCAAGAAACAGTAAGCCCTGAAGAGGTACAGGTAGTTAGTTTGCTTTAATGGAACAAACCTCCAAAGCACCCTAGCAGATACCCAATACAGATGTTGTGGTTTATCGGGGGGCTGGGAACAGGAACTGTTGTTATTGTAACACTGCTGCTGGGTAGCTGGATCATGACTGACAGTGTACTCTGAATGCTGTACTCTTACATCAAGATGTACTCCGGGTAGCACAAATGAGTCAAAGGTAGCATGTCAACAGAAAGGAAGTTACTTCTTACCAAATATCTGCCTACAGAAGTATCAGATATTGACAGTGAACTTCCTGATGTGTAATTCCTAGACTGAGATAAAGTCTCCTACCGTGTTTATACATACTCCAGATGTTATTCATTCTGTTTGTTCCCAATGCTGGTTCCGGTATGAATTCTCGAGGAGTAATGTGGACATTTAAGGTTAATGTTCTAATGGCAAGGGACATCACTTAACTCTGTTTTGTTTTGAAGGCAACAACGCCTCAGGACCTCGTGACCTTCAAAAAGGGGGGATATGTAGCGGCAATGCTTGTTAATAAGACAGAATTAAGTGTTGCTGTGCTTTCCCAAGAAGCCTCATCTCTCCCTTCATCTCTGTGGTGCAGCCACAGAGAAGCTATTCATGCAGGCTGATTTAAAGATGTTTTCTTTTGATAAGGGAAAGCTCCCAAAGGGGGATGCACTTAGCTAAGCCTGGCTATCATGATCAATGGTCATCCATTGGCGCTTATCTGTCTAGGGAGTGCCAGATGGACATCTGGACTGCATTCCTAGGTGTCAGGAGAAAATGAATCATATCTCACCTTGATCAACCAATCAGGGACTGGTAGGGCCGAGTAACCCACGTGGGTCTCTGATGCCCATGAAACTTTCAGTCAATGAACGAGCTGAAGTTCCTCCAGGTAAAAACAGGCAACACAGAGAGCCTGTAGCGGGACTTTTTGTGGACTTTTCTAAAGGGAATTCAAAGGAGAATTCCAGGGCAGGACGGCCCAGGAGCAGAATACTTCCAAGGGCAGGACATTAGCGCAGCGCGCCACCTGACCTCCCTGAGTCTCATCCCGGAGAACCACGGAACGGCCAGTGTGTCTGAGTGCCAGAACTTTCTTCTGTTCTAAGAGTCTAGAGCGGAGATTGCCAGAGAGTAACCAGAGGATCCCCCCGAAGTTAGCATCAGCAGCAAGCCTCGTGAACAGGTCGGAACTGTGGACAGCTGAATCACTATTCAGAACTAGCGCTTCATCAGGAATGAACTGGACCTCTTCATGACCTGCTTGGACCCACAGTCATCTTTTCGCCTGTGCACAAACTGTGCTAGTTAAAGCCAACACTAACTAGCCGGAGATCTGAATCCCCAGAGATTGGATGAGTATTCAACTTCAATGCATTACTGCTCGAGAATTCAATTGTTATCCCAACCAGTTGATATCAATTTAATTCCTAAGAGTTATGTACTTGTTTTGAGTATCTAATGTAGAAGTTATAACCAAGTTCATTTACGAAACGGTCTAAATGAATGATATACTGAACGTATGTCCTCTTGATATATGTAAATCATCGTAACTGACTGAATATGTACCTTTTGTATTTTGATAACCCTCTCGATAAGATCTGTTAGGTTTACATGCATATTCTATGTATTAATAAATGTATCCTTGTGTAATAGTACCTGTGTGTGTGCGTTGTTTGAGTTATATTGCATGGTTGGATTCTAAAGCCATCAAAAGAATCATTTTGTGATTTACTGCTACAATTAATAATTGTCCCAGTAAATGCCCAAACCCTACAGAACTGGTGCCTTCAGAGAGCACACTACACTATAAAAATTAAAAAGATTGTTTGCGCAGCCTAAGAGGGGGGGTCTGCTCTCAGTGAAAGCTGACAATCCTCCATACACTCAAGTGAAAAATTAATAATGCCAATGTAAACGTCGTATTAACAATTTGTTGATAATAGAAATGTTAAGTTCTCTAAAGCTTTATGGTACTTTACCCAGGCAGCAAAAGATCCGCTACACTGGGAAGACGGACACCAAAGATATGATTAATAACCTTTTAAATCTGAAGGGAGATCTAAAGGGATCCCCCCCACGATAGAAGCAGGAAGCAGAAGCAGGGACCGTTGTCAGAAGGTAAGAAGGTGACTATTCATTGTTATTAAAAATGACTTTAAGTAGAACGTTGTGATATTTAGAAATATAAAAAGTCAATTAATTGTCCATAATATTGCTATTTTATTTTTTTAAAGAAATGTTTGTAAAAAAAAACTCGCGGACTGGATTTGAATACCCAAACTGTGGTTCAGAAGTTGGGCATCGAGACCACAGTACCACCCACAAGATCATGTGAGGCGTGGTGAAACAGCCCTACACATACAGTATCAACAGACATTGTACAGCGTGTACTATTGTGTTGCAGTATATGAATATAATTATATTGTTATTAATTTCTTTAGATACGTGATTCCATATTATATTAGCAGAAAAGCTTAAAACTACCACTTTTTATACACATTATTTCACGTTAGTTAAAGACTTTGATGCTTAAAATGTTTAGGGGGAAATGGAATACTGGTGTGTATTTTTTCTTTAAAGTACCGAGACCAGCCATATACTATAATACCGTATGTTTATGTTCCAAAATTAATATCATTTATGGGCTTCACACGCATTATGCTCCTATTCTGTTTATGCTCACCTACTAAGATTTCCCTTCAGTGGTAAAATTCTATATAAATATTCAATACTAAAACAGGCACAGTAAAAACATTTAAATCTTTCTACGACCAACCAACGCACCACGAGTGCCCCTGTCAGTCAACCAATCACGTACTGCGGTATGACGCGTTATGATGCATTAAAACGCTCAACGACGCGCAATGACGCGAGATGACGTAGCCAAATGCGCGCGGTAGGTGTTTGTGCCGCGCACTTTGAATGGCTGCATCTGTATATAGCTGGAAGCATTACTTTATTTCACTTTCTTTGTAAACACGTTTTGTTAACACCTGAACCGCAGGTGGATTCCATTTTTTGTTATGGTCTGTAGCTCAAATCCTGCTTAACTAAAAATTAGATACAAGAAGAGTATTATTGGACAATGTTGTGAGACTCTGGCAGCATTTCTTTGTAAACTGAGAGTTATAGAGGAGACAGGTTGTGTATCGCTTCTTTTGACACGTAAAAAAACATTCCAATGTTAATGTGTTAATGCGATGATAATGTGGTGTATTGGTCGTTAGTGAAAAGATTTAATCATTTAATCTCTTTACTGTGCACATTTTAATCCGCTTAGTATTGAATATTTATATGGAATTTTACCACTAAAGGAAAATTTAAGTAGCTAAGCATAAAACGCAGAGGAGCATAACGAAGGTCATAAAGGTCATAAACGATATTAATTTAGGAACATAAACATATTATGTAAACTGTATGTTGCTGTTATTGGTATTTTCAAGAAAAAATACACACCAATACTTCATTTCTCCAACACATTTTAAGCCCCAAAGTCTTACATGTGGTTGACCTTCCGACCATATTATTGCAATATCTGTATTGCTGTTTCAGTGTGTATCACATGATTTGCCTTGGTGGCGTCATGGCTTAAGCGACTGATTTATAGTATAAGCTTGAGGTCGGGTGTTCAAATCCAGCAATCACTATGAGTTTTCTTTTAACAAAAACACTTCTTTGTAAAACTAAAATAGCAAATATTATGGACACTACAGTATATTGACATTTTTTACATTTCAAAATAACACTTGTTCGTACTGTATGTACAGTACACAGCGGTACCGCAGGTTGAGCTGTAGGGCGCAAATCCACCAGAGCCCAAAAGCCCAACATTATGTGCATTCGCCTGGAGCAGCACTGTTGTGCTGGCTGTGACTAATTAAACCGTTTTCACAGGTATTTTCAAAGTAGAAGGGGGCGAGTCTTCCAGCGAAAGACACCTCCTCCCCTTCCAAAACCCCCTTTTTTTTGCTTACAGTAGTACTACTTACAGTAGTACTTAAGTACAGTACAGTAAGTACAGTACTTACTTATGATAGTACTTCTCACGTTAAGAAAACTAGGTGTTAGCATCAACTATCAGTAATCAATAATATTAAATTTAGCACTGTAATAAATTGTGCTAATAATAAATTCTATTCTACTCTGAATGCCCGTGACCTTTTCACTGATAGACTTGTGTCAAGCTGTCAACAAAAACCAGCTGAGAAAAAAAAGGTTTTTCAATTGTCAATTGTGTGTCCATAATATTGCTATTTTGCTATTGCTAATTGTTATTGCTACTGATTGTGTCTACAGTACATTGTTTGTGAACAAACCAGTTTCACAGGTATTTTCAACCCCCAGGCACTGTTGTTTCATCAGTTGTTATCCTGTAAAGCGCTTTGAGAAGCCACCTTTAAAGGCGCTATATAAAATAAAGTTTATTATTAACATTATTAATATTGATCATATTTTTCCTCCCAGAACTTGTAAATTGTTGTTGTTGTTGTTATTGTTGTTGTTATCCTGTAAAGCGCTTTGAGAAGCATACTGTCCAGCTTGTCAGGTGTATTGTCCCCAGCCCCGGGGACTCTGGAGGCCATCAGGAAATGGGAGCGGGGCAGACTAAAGGGGGGAAGGCCGCCCTTAAGCGACGCTACCCCGGCTCCGGAAAGCCAGAAGGAGTGCTTCACCCCGCCTGCTGTGGGAAAGGTTGGCCACAGCCAGGGCTTATTCCTTCCCTGCCTCACCGAGGGCAGACCCTGCCAGGCCCTCGTCGACATCAGTTCGACCATCACCTTGCTGCAGCCTCGTGTCCTGCCGGGCACCGAGGCAGGCGGACCCCCAGGGCGCTCACCGTGCACTTTGGGGCTGCGAGGGTGAAACACACTTTCTACCTCGCCCCAGTCTGAGATGACTGTATCCTGGGGCTGGACTGGTTGCAGCAGGTGGGTGGTTGCCTTGACTTGGGTGGGAGGGACGGGGTGCTGCGCCGGGGGGGCGTGAACACATCATTATATCTCATTTTTTATTTCTTTTTTGAAAAAAATCATTTGCCCAGCCTAAAAGTATTGTTGTTATTGTTGTTTATCCTGTAAAGTGCTTTGAGAAGCCATCTTTAAAGGCGCTATATAAAATAACGTTTATTATTAATTTGCTCGACAGAGAGGTGAACATTATTATGCAGAAGACAAAGATAATGATTTACGTTGCATTGCCAGATTGTGAATCAATAAAGACATTAAATCAAACACGGGTTTGCAATTTAAATGGAAATGGGGATGATGGGAACTCTTAATCTAAAGAAAAATAAAATGAATAAAACAGGTTTCAATAGTTAATAACCACTTTTTATTCATGAAACATGGGTGATTTTTCTTCCTCCTGATCAGGTTAGAAATCTGTGTACGCTGTAAGGTTTTTACTTCTTAATTAAACTTTTAAAATACACATTTCGAATAGAAACAACATATGCTGTTGTCTTCCTGGTATGTAGAACAGATCAGCAGGTCTTTTTTCCCCAATCAGAGGGGTGTCAGATGGTGTCAGGCAATCACCATTCTGAAGCCGTACCATTATCTCTGGTATAGGGACACCCCAGAATTCTGTCGCATAGTTTAATTCATTTTCATTTTAAGAAATTATGAAACGCTCGGTTAAAAGCAAGGGAGATTGTCTATTATAGTGCACATAAAACCAAGAGTTTGCTGCGGTATTACTGGAAACCCAATTTTAACAAATAGCTGGCATTATATCCTAGAAGACACAGACCAGCGCCAGACAGGGAGCATGCCCGGAGCGTAAAAGAAAATGCCTGATGATTTATTCCTTTATCATATTGGCTAGCTAATGTCTTCTCTGTGCTAGTTAGTGGCTGTGTTTCTGCATTGCGTAGCAACGAGTGACTATATTCTTAGGCGGAGGAACGTAAACAGCTTAATTTTCGTGTTAAATATTTTTTTAAAAAATTTAAATTCATTCTATCGCATATTTGGGGACCGTTTCATAAAACTTTCATGCTTAAAACATTTAGGGAGAAATGAAAAACTGGTGTGTATTTTTTCATTAAACTACCAAGACCAGCCATATACAGTACAGTTTACATACAGTAAAATGTTTATGTTCCTAAATTAATATCATTTATGACCTTCAGATGCGTTATGCTCCTCTTCTTTTTATGCTCAGCTACTAAAAGTTCCCTTTAGTGGTAAAATTTCATATAAATATTCAATACTTAGCGGATTAAAATGTGCACAGTAAAGAGATTAAATGATTAAATCTTTTCACTATTGACCAATGCACCACGAGTACCCCTGTCGGTCATTTTGGCCAGCCAATCACATACAGCGGTACGGTGCAGTGGCTCGTGCATAGTTGCCCGCAGTACAGGTTTGTACCATGCATTTTGAATGGCTGCATCTGTATAAAGTAATTTGTGTTGACTTAAGTCTCCTTCTTTCAGTTGAATTGCATTAGAATGAAAAACTCGGGGTTATTGTTATGATTTCTCTGTTATTATGGAATGCCTCAACTCGTTCACATTATTGTGGAAATATTTTGAAATGTTCCTTTTAAGTCGGAGCTTTTAATGTCGGGTGCTCTGAACGAGTAAAGCTGTGATGCTGTACAAATAAATGTATTTCGCCACAAGCTATACTGTAGTGGCTTTAAAACTATACAAAATTGCGTTGTTTGAATGTGGCACTATTTGTTCAAGTTTTAAAACTACAATATGGAAAAACGAGTGTTTTGAAAAAAACAGGACATTTTATTGCTGGTTGCCTTATGTTACGCAGCAACAATGACAGCAGTGCATGCTACTGAAAATTCCTTCCCATCCCGCAGAACTGTCTTTTCTACAGAACATTACACAGCGGGGTGTTGAGAGTCCTAGCCTCTGTGAGAAGTACAGTGTTTCATTACATAAAGTAGCTGCAATGGAATATACTAGTAGCTAAATGTTCATTTTAAGTTGGAAAGAAAAGACACATCATTTCTCCTCTATAAATCTTCAGTTTACAGACCACCCAAGGTAATTTATTATTAATAATATCTTCCATATCGCATTAAAATTGTAATGTTTTTTACAAGTGTAAATCTTCCTATTTTCTAACCACTTTATCCAGGACAGGTAAACGTTTCAGCCCTTCCCCTTCCCCCAGCCCTGTCTGCCTGACCTGACCCATTTTTAACCATTCTGTGTCCGAATCACAGCGGGTGAGAGAGAGTAGGAGAAACAGAAAAAACAATGGACACTGTTTTTTAATAATCAAAAGGCTTCAACTGATGCATAAAGTAAGGTTTCAAAAAATGCACCCAGGTACTACATATTGCTTAAATAAAAGCTGTCAAATGTTTCACAAAACATGATCTTTAAATTTGTAGGTTGCAGGCTCTTTCACGTTTTTATTTCATTATTAAAATAATTTAACATTTACATAAAATATGTTATAATATATAATAAAAAACAAAAAAATTAATTGAGTTAATATAGTGTATATAACATTTACTATTTTCTTTTTTAAAAAGTCTTTGTTAGAAGAAACACTTGTGCCTGAACTGGGTAATGAACTTGGATCAGCTAGAGAGAACCCTTATTAACAAACCCACTGTACCAATGGGCTGCTCAGAAACAGCTGAAAAGTAATCGTGCATGAATGAGTCAAATTAAAAATTAAACGTGTTTACAAAGGTGGAAAGTGGATTACAGTAATACTACCAGCTATATAAATACATATATTTTGATCCTTAAATTAATATCGTTATTAATTTTTTTAGATAAGAGATTCCATATTATATTCCCTATTAAGTTACTGCAATATTGAGTGCAAGTATTGTTAAAATGTGGAATACATAGGGGGTTTCAGAAATTAAACATTGGTCTGGAACACCCTGTCTCAAAAATAGACATCTCGTAAATTGAAGTTTGTGAAAACAGTGAAAAATCACCCCAAACAAAATACAATTTTAAAATACAAACAGTTTGAAATCATTAGCTGTTATTAATAAATCACTTAACTTTGAACGTGTTGTGATTTTTAGAATTACCAACAAATTCAATAAAGTGTCATTACACCAACACGCCGTTTGACAACTTAAGCTATAACTGAACAGGGCAGGCAAAAAGTTTCCAAGTAATCGCAGGTGAATGAGTCAAATTGATGCAGATGTTTACAAAGAAAGTATACTTCTGTAATAATTTGAGCTATATGAATATAATAATATCGTTAATAATTTATTTAGATACGCGATTCCATATCATATTTGCAATTAATCAAATTATAAAAGGAAGCGGTTTTTTACTGCGATAATGAGTGCAAATATTAATAGAAAAGGTTAAAACATTATGCCTTTTTATGAAGTATATAAACTTACAGATGCAGCCATTCAAAGTGCGCGGTACAGACACCGCAGTACAGATACCGCAGGTAAGATGACACGCGATACCGCGGTGCGTGATTGGTTGACCGACAGGGGCACTCGTGGTCCGTTGGTCTGTCGTAGAAAGACTTACTGTAAACGTCTTTACTGTGCCCGTTGTAGATATTGAATTTTACCACTGAAGGGAAATCTTAGTAGCTGAGCATAAAAAGAATAGGAGCATACTGTAACGCGTGTGAAGGCCATAAACGATATTAATTTTGGAACGTAAACATACAGTATATGGCTGGTCTTGGTACTTTAAAGAAAAAAATACACACCAGTATTCCATTTCTCCCTAAACATTGTAAGGTTCGAAGTCTTTAACTAACGTGATACCGGAGTCAACAAGCATACTTTTAGAATTTGATTAAAAGGGAATATAATATGGAATCGCGTATCTAAAGAATTTAATAACGGTATGATTATATCCGTGTACTGCGGCAGGACTGTGTAAGGCTGTTTCGCCAACCTGATCATGTGAGCTGTCTTGTAGCCTACTGGTCTAGGTGCGTGACTACCAACTGGCTGGTTGTGTGTTCGAATCCAGCTGGTGTTGGACTTTTCATTTTTATTTATTTATTTTTTAATCGCGTAACATAAACATATTACCGTATGCAAACTGTACTGTATACAGTATGTATGTGTATATTTGATGTCTTAACTGTGCCCGTTTAATTGAATTAAAAAAAAATTATTTAACACGAACATTAAGCTGTTTACATCTTCCGCCTGAGAACAGTCACCCGTTGCTACCCAACGCAGAATGGTGATTGGCTGACACTATCTGACACCCCTCTGATTGGAGAAAAAAGACGTGCTGGCGTGCTATACACACTACCAGGAAGAGGATTTCTTTCTATTCAAAACGTGTATTTTAAAAGTTTAAGAAGTAAAAACCTTACAGCATACACAGATTTCTAAACTGATCAGGATCGTTATCTTTGTCTTATGCATAATAATGTTCACCGCTCTGTCCAGCAAATTAATAATAAACTTTATTTTATATAGCGTTTTAAACAAATAAGTAATTAGATTGCTCATAAACCTAATCACTTGCTTTTTCTTTTTATTTAGGCTCAGATTTCAACTATAGATCGTATTATTAATAACCATAATAACAACCAACCAACAAAAACAACCATATAAACATAATGGTGGTGCTGGACCTTCCAGTTTTATTTATTTATTTTTTAATCGCGTAACATAAACATATTACCGTATGCAAACTGTACTGTATACAACATGTATATGTATATTTAATGTCTTAACTGTGCCCGTTTAAGTATTGAATATTCATATCTAATTTTACCACTGAAGGGAAATCTTAACATAAACATACAGTATATGGCTGGTCTCGGTACTTTAAAGAAAACATACACACCGGTATTCCATTTCTCCCTAAACATTGTAAGCTTCGAAGTCTTTAACTAACGTGATACCGGAGTCAACAAGCATACTTTTAGAATTTGATTAAAAGGGAATATAATATGGAATCGCGTATCTCAAGAAATTAATAACGATATCATTATATTCATGTTGCAAAAGAACTGCAACGGACATAAAAACTCCCTTGCATGGTTTCATTACGACCAGAATCGGTCTTGAGATATTTTTAACTTGATTTACAGTATTTGAGAGGTATGTCTTAACACCGATACTACAGTGCTTAAGTACTGCTTACGTATATGTTTCTAGGTTTATATTATGCATTTCATATGGTCAAATTACTTTTGAGCAATAAGAAGCGAGAAACGGTATGCGTTTTACTTTCGTTTTGTGCTGGGACCCGTGGATTGATTAGAGATATCAAGTACATACAAGTCATTTTTTAAATGTTGTAGTTCGTCTTGAAAAAATGTTACGAGTACATCATCTATCAACAATTACACAGGTTCTGTTTCCATATTGCGGATTTTGGTTACGTAATATTATTTTCTAGATTTCACGTTGTGAATATGATGGGATGTCTGATGGGATGTTTCTAAAAATCCACCCTCTGTAAAACGTCTTCTCTAGTTGTCCTGCATATGTATTCGCTAATGAAGCTGTGTGTTCTGAGCCTAGATCTCTACATTTCTGTATGAACCAGCTTAGAGGGCTAAAGACAGCTTGTGTTTAAATTGAGTGTAAGGCAATTTATGCTTCTAAAGTCATGGTCAGTCAGCATTTATCTTTGTACTGTGTTGTAAACTTGTTCTGTGCCAAGTCACATTATTTTATAGCGTTTTTAAAGCGTTATCAAATACGGTGTTACTGTAGTTTACTGAGTCCCATGTCACATGGTCTGTGATTGAAACCTGTAAAACCGGTTTAATTCGTCACAGCCAGCACTCTTCAGGTGTGAGGGTCTTCTGCTCAGAATGAAACGCTAAAATGTTTGTGTATATTCTAATGGTAGTGGGGGCGGGGTGTGTGGGAACAGGTTTGGTTGAAACATTTTCTCTGAAAGCATTTTCTTCTTGTAACCGATCTTGTTACAGCATGTTACAGTTTACTATTATTAACCATATTAATTTTAAGTGCTGAATGTAAAATCTTGTAAAAATATATTTTCATTGTTCAAATATACATTAAGTCTGACTATCATATAATAAGTTAAATACAAAACTAAAGAAAAAATAGGGTTAAATATAATTCAAAATATTTTGCTAACAATGTTAACTGTTTATGAATAATAAAATGTATTAACTAAGGAGTAGGATGGCACAGTTGTTAGTATGTTTTTTGTTTTTTTTTAACCCAATCTCCGGGAAACCATTAGTACGATGGTGAATCGGAGATTCTCAACCCTTGCTGCGTACGACTGGATAAGAATTCGTGATCGGATCAACGAAATGCTTCATAGGAGGAGGCGGTCTTTTCCTCTTGTCTAACAGTCTGTCCACAAACAAAACATTCCTGTTAGACAAGAGGAATTGAAAAAAAAACAATGTTGTCAATGAAAACCGGTGTGTGTGTCTCTCCCTGCTGGATGTCCCTCTCACAAACTGCTGAATGAATAAAATAATTTTATTGAAAACGAGTTTGCGATTGTCTGGTCTTTAAATTCTGGAGATACGCGATTCCATATTATATTCCCTTTTAATCAAATTCTAAAAGCATGCTTGTTGACTCCGGTATCGCGTTAGTTAAAGACTTCGATGCTTAAAATGTTTAGGGAGAAATGGAATACTGGTGTGTATGTTTTCTTTAAAGTACCGAGACCAGCCATATACTGTATGTTTAAGTTCCAAAATTAATATCATTTATGGGCTTCACACGCGTTGCAGTATGTTCAGGCACTAAGTAAAAGGAGATGACTAATTTTAAAAACTAAGTTATAAATATAAAAATTGCAGGCGCTGCTCTGGTGCGTCGGCTCCTACACAGTGCCTGTCTGCCGTAAGCGTTACAATATACATACAGTACCCAACACTGCTTGTACCCATCTGTCATGCAAATAAAACACCTTGAATTGAATTGAATTGAGGGGAGAAGGGGGGGATACTAAAGCCAATACTGGCTCAATGGGCTTTGACGTACTAATGCGTTGGTTTAACGGTCCGGGTGTGGCAGGCTTCCAATGTCAACTCGACTCGATTAGAAGACAATGAACGTATTTAGCAAACATGGTTTACATAAAATACATTTTTCCAAGAAAGTTTATAATAATACGATCTATAGTTGAAATCTGAGCCTACTTTAAAAATAAAGGAAAAGCATTTTCAGAGAGCAATCACGCTGTGTTTATGTAGAAAAAGTGATTAGGTTTATGAGCAATCTAATTACCTATTCGCTTAAAACGCTATATAAAATAAAGTTTATTTAGAGATGAATGATCAGTGTCGCAGTTTAAATAATGTGAGTCAGGAAACTAACACAGCGCCACCGGATTTAATAACGCAATAAAAACGCTATAAAATAATGTGACACAGTACAGCACAGTACAACAATACTGACCATGACTTTAGAAGCATAAATTACCTTACACTCAATTTAAACACAAGCTGTCTTTCTGTATGAACCTCTAAGCTGGTTCATACAGAAAATGTAGAAATGCATTAGCCTGATCATGATTAAAAAACACATAATTAAACACGCGTTTGCGATTTAAATCAGAACACGATTTAAATCAATATAAATGTTTATATTGTAACGCATACTGTCCAGCCTCCATTTCTCTATAAAAATTTACTGTTGCACACACACACACAATAGAAGCAGGAACCGCTGTCAGAAGGGAAGATATATTCAAAATATCGCAAATATCGATCATGTTGCGATATTTTGAAATATAAAAGTCAATTGATTGTCCATAATATCGCTTACCTATTTTTTCGAAGAAATGTTTGTTAAAATAAAAGTCCAGCACCAGCTGGATTTGAACACACAACCTGCCAGTTGGTAGGCACGCACCTAGACCAGTAGGCTACAAGACAGCTCGCATGATCAGGTAGGCGAAACAGCCTTACACAGTCCTGCCGCAGTACACGGATATAATCATACCGTTATTAAATTCTTTAGATACGCGATTCCATATTATATTCCCTTTTAATCAAATTCTAAAAGTATGCTTGTTGACTCCGGTATCACGTTAGTTAAAGACTTCGAAGCTTACAATGTTTAGGGAGAAATGGAATACCGGTGTGTATTTTTCCTTGTGATATTTTAAGCTCTAGTTGAATGATAGGTGTCGCATTTTAAATCATTTTCGTAGCTAGAAATTATGAAACGCCCTGTTAAAAGCAAGGAAGTTTTTATGCCCCGTTGAAGTAAAACAAAATGCCTGACAAAGTATGGCTTGGACAGATTCCAAGTGCTTGTACAAATGTGCTAAAGAAATTATACTTTGAGTATACAGCTTGTCCAAAGTCATCCATTATTAATACTATTAGTAATATCTTCAGTAAAGGCTTTGATGCATAAATATTTCTGATAAAGGTAGGTTGTGTACTTCTGTCCAACTGAGCGATCTTGCTTTCATAATATATACCAACATTTTAATGACTGATGATTAACATGCTGTAATACACAGTTCAAAACTAAAGGCTCAAATGCTGTACATGAGAGGTTAAGCTCCCCCTGGCGGTTTTACAAGGCGACGCCGGATAGTTAGTCACGCCCACCGGGGTATTCCGCGAAATACCTCACCCATTTTGAATGGCTGCATCTGTAATATAGTCAGAAGGAGCTTCAGAGGAAAGAGGAAAATGTTTTCAAAATAACCACACTGTGTATCCGAATGAAAGACTTTAATGCTTAAAATGTTTGTGAAAAAAATTGAATACTGTTTTTTTTATTTAAACTACCAATACCAGCAATATACAGTTTACATAATATGTTTATGTTCCTAAATTAATATCGTTTATGACCTTCAGATGCATTATTCTCCACTTTTTTTATGCTTAGCCACTAAAATTTCCCTTTCTTAGTACATTTCCATATAAATATTCAATATTAAGCAGATTAAAACATGCAGAGTAAAGAGATTAAATGATTAAATCATTTCACTAACAACCAATGCACCACAAGTGCCCCTGTTGGTCATTTTGGCCAGCCAGTCATGTACTGCGGTACAACGCGGCAAACTGTGGGTAATGTCTTTTGAATGTCTGCATCTGTATAACTACTATCTTCTTTTCAACTTTAGCTACATGAGACTAATGCAAGAAAAATCAGTCAGGATCTAAGACTTTGATAAACGAGTACATTGGTCTAAAACAAGTGTCAGATTATTTGACAACATCCTGCAAGTTCTGGGTGCTAGTCTGTGAGTGCATGACACCACAAGCAGAAAATACTTCAGGAATTATATTTGCTAGTTCATCTGAATCACTCATTATTTCTGGTTTATCTAAAACTTCAGAGACAAGCAACACTCTCCAACAAGTCAAGTCATTTCCCAGAATATAAATTGCCCCCTTAATAGGAAAGCTAGTTCGCACCCATATCTTAGCAAAGCCTGTAATTAAATGAAACTGTAAATACACAGTAGTATG
Source organism: Lepisosteus platostomus (assembly GCF_059453375.1). Taxonomy (NCBI): domain Eukaryota; kingdom Metazoa; phylum Chordata; class Actinopteri; order Semionotiformes; family Lepisosteidae; genus Lepisosteus; species Lepisosteus platostomus. The sequence continues at coordinate 45,938,893 of NC_142612.1, read as the reverse complement.
TAGTGGCACTTTCATATACTCCATCTCTATGCTTTGCAATAACACACTGTCACAAGTAATCTGGTCCAAAAAAGCTAAATTATTTGCAAAATAAAAGACTGAGCAGCACCAGTATCTCTCTATTTTTTTATAATTTTTTGGTCTTTCCACTTTCCAGCTATTGGCACAAATACAGATGCAGCCATTCAAAATGGGTAGGGTATTTCGTAGTATACCGCGGTGGGCGCGTCGCATAAAAACGTGGTATCACGCGGTGTATCGCATCATTTGACGTCATGCCGGAAAGTATCCGGAATCACCTTGTAAAACCCCTAGGAGGAGCCAATAAAGCTTAACCTCTCATGTACAGCATTTGAGCTTTTAAATTTAAACTGTGTATTACAGCATGTTAATCATCAGTCATTAAAAAGTTGGTATATTTTATGAAAGCAAGATTGCTCAGTTGGGCAAAAGTACACAACCTACCTTTATCATAAATATTTTAATTATGCAGAAATATTTTATGCATCAAAGCCTTTACCGAAGATATTACTAATAGTATTAATAATGAATGACTTTGGACAAGCTGTAAACTCAAAGTATTATGCTGGTCCACATTCTTTCTAACCGTCATTTTAAACGAAAATACTTTTATTTTTTTCTTTGACAAACACCACAGCATTTTGTTGATCTAACTAATGAGAACAGGACATTAGCTAGCCAATACGATAAAGGAATGACTTTTTTTGCTAATTTCTTTAGCACATTTGTACAAGCACTTGGAATCTGTCCAAGCCCTACTTTGTCAGGCATTTTCTTTTACTGCAACGGACATAAAAACTCCCTTGCTTTTAACAGAGCGTTTCATAATTTCTAACTACGAAAATTATTTAAACTGCAACACTTATCATTCAACAAGAGCTCAAAATATCACAAGGATCCTCAAGAGCACAGCAAAGACTGTATTAAAAGATACTTGTATCAGATACATGAGAATCCAAGCGTTTTTATCTACTCTTTCATTTCCGTATACCAGATATTATGGAACCACTTCAGAAGGGTGTCAGATTCCAGGAATCGGTACTTTAAAGAAAAAATACACACCAGTATTCCATTTCTCCCTAAACATTTTAAGCATCGAAGTCTTTAACTAACATGTGAAATAGCGTGTAAAAAAGTGGTAGTTTTAAGCTTTTCTGCTAATATAATATGGAATCTCGTATTAAAGAAGTTAATAACGGTATAATTATATTCGTGTACTGCGACAGGGCTGTGTAGGGCTGTTTCACCTCTCTCTTCATGTGACTTCCCCAGTAGCCCACTGGTCTAAGTGCCTGACTACAAAGTGAAGCACATAGGTTGTGTGTTCAAATCCAGCCGGTGCTCTGGGTTTTCTTTTAACAAACATTTCTTTGATAAAATAGAATAGCAATATTATGGACAATTAATTGACTTTTATATTTCTAAATATTAAAACATGATTAAATTTAAGTCATTTTTAATAACAATGAATAGTCACCTTCTTCTCTTCTGACAACGGTCCCTGCGATACACAACCTGTCTCCTCTATAACTCTCTGTTTACAAAGAAATTCTGCCAGAGTCTCACAACATTGTTCAATAATACTCTTCTTGTATCTAATTTTTAGTTAAGCAGGATTTGAGCTACAGACCATAACAAAAAATGGAATCCACCTGCGGTTCAGGTGTTAACAAAACGTGTTTACAAAGAAAGTGAAATAAAGTAATGCTTCCAGCTATATACAGATGCAGCCATTCAAAGTGCGCGGCACAAACACCTACCGCGCGCATTTGGCTACGTCATCTCGCGTCATTGCGCGTCGTTGAGCGTTTTAATGCATCATAACGCGTCATACCGCAGTACGTGATTGGTTGACTGACGGGCACTCGTGGTGCGTTGGTTGGTCGTAGAAAGATTTAAATGTTTTTACTGTGCCTGTTTTAGTATTGAATATTTATATAGAATTTTACCACTGAAGGGAAATCTTAGTAGGTGAGCATAAACAGAATAGGAGCATAATGCGTGTGAAGCCCATAAATGATATTAATTTTGGAACATAAACATACGGTATTATAGTATATGGCTGGTCTCGGTACTTTAAAGAAAAAATACACACCAGTATTCCATTTCCCCCTAAACATTTTAAGCATCAAAGTCTTTAACTAACGTGAAATAATGTGTATAAAAAGTGGTAGTTTTAAGCTTTTCTGCTAATATAATATGGAATCACGTATCTAAAGAAATTAATAACAATATAATTATATTCATATACTGCAACACAATAGTACACGCTGTACAATGTCTGTTGATACTGTATGTGTAGGGCTGTTTCACCACACCTCATGTGATCTTGTGGGTGGTACTGTGGTCTCGATGCCCAACTTCTGAACCACAGGTTGGGTATTCAAATCCAGTCCGCGAGTTTTCTTTTAACAAACATTTCTTTAAAAATATAAAATAGCAATATTATGGACAATTAATTGACTTTTTATATTTCTAAATATCACAACGTTCTAATTAAAGTCATTTTTAATAACAATGAATAGTCACCTTCTTACCTTCTGACAACGGTCCCTGCTTCTGCTTCCTGCTTCTATCGTGGGGGGGATCCCTTTAGATCTCCCTTCAGATTTAAAAGGTTATTAATCATATCTTCAGTGTCGCATCTTACCAGTGCAGCCGATCTTTTGCTGCCTGGGTAAACTATCACAAAGCTTTAGAGAACTTAAAATTTCTATTATCAACAAATTGTAAATACGACGTTTACATTGGCATTATTAATTTTTCGCATGGGTGTATAGAGGATTGTCAGCTGTCACTGACAGTAGACCCCCCTCTTAGGCTGCACTTATGATCTTTTAAATTTTTATAGAGAAATGGAGGCATTACAGTATGCGTTACAATATAAACATTTATATTGATTTAAATCGCGTTTTGATTTAAATCGCAAACGCATGTTTAATTATATGTGTTTTTTGAATCATAATCAGTGTAATCTATACTTTAAAGCTGTACACTACCTGCTATATAGATACATATTGTAATACTTTCGGGTTCGGATAGGACAGACACAAGAACTCAGACTTAAAATCTTTATTTTTCTTCTCCGTCACCACCTGCCAGCCCGGCTCTCCCGAGCCCCCGCCCGCCAACAGTGCAAGCCAACACACCGCCCACGTGCCAGAGAGAGAGAGAGAGAGAGAGAGAGATTAAGACCCAGGGGTGCAAAAGCAGGGAACTATCTACAAGGAAAATGGATACCTCCCCAGACTGTACGCCCGCTTCACTGTGGGCCAGCTGCACTGGTCAGCAGCCATCCTAAACCCCGCCCTGAAAACTTTCACTCCTGTCCTGCCCCTCCCTGCGCACCCCTGCCGGGGCGCTCTTCGGCCTCTGCCCGGGGAGAATGCGCTGCACTATGTTTAGATATTTAGATATTTAAACCTGGCGCGGCACCTAGAGAGCATCTGCATTTATAACTTAGTTTTTAAAATTAGTCAAGCAATATGAAGCATCTCTTTTTACTTTTAAGTCCCTTAATTATCATTAAGCACAGCTTTCTCACCACTTAGATTACTTTTTGATACCATCCTTAGACAAAGCAGAAACTTCTTGTATTTTCCGATGACATACAAGTGGAAAGATTACAGATTTTAATCGTCTTTAATTTTGTTACGTTATACGTTGTAGGAAAGTTTCATCTATGCAAACACCACAAAACTATTCTCGATTGTATTTCTGAATGTTATGTTACACTTACAGAAGTTCACTGTTTAAAATACATCTAATTAAGAAAGATAGGTGTTAGCATAAACTATTAGTAATCAATAATATTGAATTTAGCACTGCAATAAGTTGTTGCACTGTTGCACAAAACCAAAGAAAAAAAAGGGTAAAATATAATTCAAAATATTTTGCTAACAATGTTAACTGTTTATAAATAATCAATTGTATTAACTAAGGAGTAGGATGGCACAGTTATTAGAATGCTTTTTGTTTTGTTTCTTTTTCATAAGTACAACAGTAGTACCTGATGTCTCAGTGGCTTTCAAAATTAAATTATGCATGCAAACCTGTGAACTGGCCTGTGATACTGGCCATGTAATACCCTGCATTGTGGAATTATAGTTTATTTTAAAGGATAGAGAAAGCACAGAAAACAGGCAGTTAGATTGATCAGATTAGTTTGAAAAGCCATTTAGCAAAGAGGGAATGAGAAGAGTGACAAATTAGTATACTTATATCTTTTTTTCTGAACCAGGAAAAATCTGATCATGTTTCTCTATAACAATAATAAAAACTTTATTTTACATATCACCTGTAAAAGTGGCATCTCAAAGCAATACAGTAGATGTAAAAACAGTTAAAAGGACCACAGCTTACAAAGTAAATACCCAGACAAATGCAAACGCGTTTTTAATAAAATGCTTTTATTCATTCAGCAGAGAGAGAGAGGGAGACACACACACCGGTTTTCATTGACAAAAAGTAATTGCTTTTTTTTACAGACTGTCCACAAACGTGAGACTGTCTTTATCAGACTCACATTCCCGAATGTCCCCCGCCCCAGTCAACAATCCTAGTAAGAACACGAAACAGCCTGTTAATAAAATTGTTGCAATTTTGTTCGGTCAGTTCTTCCTCCCAGAATTTATAGATCGCATCGATCAGTTCCTGCTTTGTGACGGGCTTAGCAGTTTTCCGAACATACTGTAGTCTTTCAGCGAATGCCAAACCATCTCTATCGGATTTAGATCGAGGGATTCGGCTGGAGTTTTCACCCAGTTCACTCCTTCTGCTACAAGCCTCGCCCTTGCTGCTGTGTGTTTCTGATCGTTGTCTTGAAAGAGACAGTGCCTTGATCCAAAGTGCTCCCTGATATATGTGGCGGCATGCTGTTTCACCACGATTTCCTCGAAGAATTCACGATCCATAATTCCTTCGAAAATAAAAAGTGGTCCCGGGCCTCTTCTAGACGTGAACCTTCAGTGGATGTTTGGGCTTTGGCTTGTCCACATATCTACCCTTTTTACAAAATGACATTGTTGAAAACTGATCCAGAGCCACTGTTGTTTTGTCGGTGAAAAGTACATCATGAAATGCCTCCCCCTGTTCAATCCATTGGAGCGCTTGTTTGAGTCTTTCCTCTTTGTTTTTTACTCTTATCATGGGGCATGTTTTGGTTTTCCTGTATCTCCATCCAAGCCTCCTGCGCATGATGTCGGACTAACGCTCGCACCGAGGTCTGCCCATAGCCGTCTTTGGACTTGCATCGCTGGTAGCTCATTTTCATCAGTCAGTCTGTCGATAGCTCGCATAATAGGACTTGGAAAAAAAAGAGATCAACAGTTAATTTTAAAAATAATGTGCGCAGTTGTATTTACATGCAAGAAAAGTATTTTTAGAAAGTTATTTACCTTTGAATCGTCCTCTGTTTAGATTCTCTTTGCCTCCTCTCCCCTTTATAATGTAATCTCACTGTGCTTTCACAAACAAAGATGTCAATCGAAGCCAAATGCTGTACAATGTCTCGTGTTGACTTCCCGTTTCTTTTCATCTTCATTATTTGGTGTGAGAGAGTCTTCGTGATTTTGGCCAATGTCCGTCTCCTTACCAAAGCGATACAGTGGTGCAGCTTGAAGTCTGAACCTGTATATAGTATGGTACAGATAAAACTTACACCATACCGATGAGCTAATACCAGGGAAAGACACTCCTATTTTATTTAAAACACAATATGCCAAGAAATGTGTCTGATGCATTACCAAGTTAAAAATAAATTGCGTCGAAAACCTGGGCGTAACAATTGTTTCCTTTTTCTGATCACTTGCTCTCTGGATACTCGTCTCACCTGCCCTGTTCTTTGTTTCTTGTTATTTGATGATTATGCCTGCTGCGATCCACTCCTGCCCTCACACATAGAGAAGACTATTTTAAATTTCTTTGTGCGGTCCTTTGTGCAATTACCCCTTGCTAATACATTTGTGGTCTTTTCAAAGTATGTAATGTCCTTTGACAAAACAAGGCTCACCAGATAATGTGAATCAAAACCTGTTTTTCTAGCTTTTAAAGTCGTGCGATTAGTAAGCAGGAACACATCATTATATCTTACATATGCAAAATACATAATATAGCTCCCAAACAAACGCAAACTTGTTTTTAATAAAATGCTTTTATTCACTCATAATCTGACAATAGGAAGAACTAAGGAAGTTGTCATCTGTTGTTGAAGCTCTGTGAGCTCCATGACTTTGAGACCACTTGTTATCCCAAGTTGTTTGAATCGCCACAATTCAAATAGAGAAAAAAGAGCTGACTGACAAGAATTAAGATGTGGCTGTCAAAGTTGAATTAAAAAAAACACATTGCCCAATGTTAGTTGCATTGCTTGAAAAATAATTTTATTTCGAGAGACTGGATAAGTAATTCAAGTGTTTCTTAACTTCCTGAAAAACAAGTAATAATTTAACAATATGTGCAAAAGGTTTATGATATGTCGCTGTTGTGAAAGTCCTGGCAGGTGAAGCTCATCCAGCTGTGTCTGGATATCTCCGTCAAATATTCGGCTAGTGTGTATTGTCTTTTTAGGGTTCTGTAGCATTCCACATGACTGGACAGCTTGTTCCCCCCTCAAGCCCCTCTCTGTGTACAGTAGAGCCTCCTGTACTGGCTGGACAGGAAGCTCTACTGTACACAGAGAGGGGCGGGAAGGGGGAACAAGCTGCACAGCCATGTGGTTGAAGCTGATACCCTGGATTCTCTCTAGACACAGCTGTATGGGCTCCACCATCCAGGACAGGAGGCTCTACTGTACACAGAGAAGGGCAGGAGGGGGGGGACAAGCTGATACATACTCTTAGAGTTTGATTAATAGTGAATATAATATAAAAATGTAGTACTAAAAATAAGATACACTCTACAGACATTCACAACAGTGACTGTCAGAAGATAGGACACAGCGGCTCAGACACCCGCTGAATGGAAAGGGGTACTTAAATGTTCTGTACGGCTAATATTAAAGTCAATACTTAAATATTCTTTTCTGTATGTTTAACAATAGTGGGTACTTGCCTAATTCGGCACTGCACCCGTTGTTAGGTGTTAATGTGTTCTTCTTAAGTTGAATTTGTACCTGTTTCCCTGAGGTCTGGCTTTTTTTCTGGAAAACCATAACTCTGGTCTTGTCCAGATTGACTATCAGTGCCCAGGTCTGACAGTGCTGCTTCAGCAGTGCCAGGTTCTGCTGCAGCCTCTGTTCTGTGGGCGACAGCAGGACCAGGTCGTCTGCATAGAGCAGGAACTTGATTTCTGTAATTAATGCAGATCAGAAAATCAAGGAACAAAACAATTATTGTGCCCGGCTCCTCAATGGGCTGTGACGTGCTAATGCGTTGGTTTAACAGTCCGGGTGTGGCAAGCCTCTAATGTCTCCCGACTTCGGCAAAAGGAACCTGCCTTTCATTGGAAGACAATGAACACATTCTAGCCATACATGTGAATATAGCATAAATACACCAAGGGAATAGGGTGAGCTCCCATCACAAAAAAAACCTGCAAGCCTGCACTACAGCGACCACAGTACAGTATGGAGACCAAGACCTTTTACGGGGAAGAGACGGGGTGCTTCTGCCGCCCCAGCTTCCAAAGAGCGAAGGGTAAGCAAATACAGCAAGCTCCATCTGAAATACACGGTTATGGCCCATATTACAAGGTATTATTGGCGTTTTGAAGTCTACATTCAATTATAAATATTTCTTTGTAGCCTGTTCTTCAAGAAAACACCGCACGGGCAAAACGATCTACAAAATCTACCACTAGAACAGTAAAAAAGAAAGCGGTAAGACGGATAAAAAGAAAAGTTTATTTTGACGTCTGTTCCACAACTGATGAATACGACTGTGTGACTTTATTTTTTACATGAATTATGTTATTTTGCCACAGACTGTGGGTCTCTGCTTTTGGCCACTGGCCAGGGTGCCAACCTGTAGAAGCAGAACCTGTATGGAGACTTTTTGACAGCAGCGGGAGAAGTACGACGCATTAATGGGGAGGATTGGGAGGCTAGAGACACTCCTGAAGATGCAGAAGAAGGAGACAGTATGTTCTGGCTGTCAAATGGTAGAGCAGCTGTCTCCAGATAAGTGCCTCTCCCTGACGCGCAGGTTGCAATGCCCGGCGGAAGCTCTGCCCCCCGCAGAGCACACACCGCCTCAGGACACTCCATCCCAGCCTCTCCGCTCACCACCGTGCAGGAATTGGTTGATGCTGTCCCCGCCGTCTATCTCCCCTCAGGAAGCACCGTTTACAGAATGGAACTCACAGAGGCCAGTGGGACGAACAATTCTCCCAGATATCAAACTGTTACCCATCACTCAAGAGAAAGAGGGGGGGTTGTACTTGCAGTGCATCGGTATAGATGGGAAAGCCAGAGCCGACCGCTACGCCGCCCTCATGTTTGGGGTGCTTATCATTCTCAGTGCATAACAAGGAAGATTAATAAACATAAACATAATCTCATGGTTAAATAGTCAAGTCTAGCCATGTGTTAGTCTAGTCTCACAGAGCTTCAACAACAGATGACAACTTGTGAGTTAGTTTAAGAATGAATAAAAGCATTTCATTAATAACGCATTTGTGTAAAAGTAAAAAACAATTACTTTTTGACAATGAAGATCTGTGTGTGTGTCTCTCTCTCTGCTGGAGTTTGTAATCGTTTTTATTTTTAAATAAATTTTAGCAAAGTAATGTACCATAAATGTATTGTGAGATATATTTGGGTTACCATGTTCAGTGTTCACTGTGTCATAATTTGTTTGGTGCGAGTGAAGTTTTATTTAATCTCTGAGCCAGGGAAAAGTTTTATTTTTTCAAAGAAATGTTTGTTAAAAAAAAGTCACGGCTCTGGCTGCATTTGAACACCCAACATGTTATGTATAAGTCAGGAACCTAACCCACAGCACCACTGGCAAGGTCGTGGGATGACTGTTGAAAAAGCCCTACAGAAACAGTATCAACAGACATTGTACAGCATGTACTATTCTTGTGTTGCAGTACATGAATATAATTATATTGTTATTAATTTCTTTAGATACGCGATTCCATATTATATTGTAATATGTGTATTTTTTTATTTTAAGTACCGAGACCAGCCATATACTGTATGTTTTTGTTCCAAAATTAATATCGTTTATGGCCTTCACACACGTTTCAATATGCTCCTATTCTTTTTATGCTCAGCTACTAAGATTTCCCTTCAGTGGTAAAATTCCATATAAATATTCAATACTAAAACAGGCACAGTAAAGACATTTAAATCTTTCTACAACCGACCAACGCAACACGAGTGCCCCTGTCGGTCAATCAATCACGTACCGCAGTATTTTGCGGCACGATGCGCAAGGCCGTAGCCAATTACCCGCGGTACGTGTCTGTGCCGCGTACTTTGAATGGCTGCATCTGTACCTCTAAAATAAATGGATCATACCCCTGATTGATGTCCTGTTCTACATTACATTCAGACACATGAGGGGATGTCTGAATCAAAGCTACACTTTTGGAACTTTGTTATTTACACTCTAACATAAGGCAATCGGTAATCAAATGGCCTATTTTATAGCAGTAAAAAGACTTGTTTTCCCTTTGTTCGCAAAGACACAGACTTTGAGGTTAATTTGAATGTCACAATAGATGCCGGAAGTGCTGATTTTCCCTGTCCCTGAGAGGAATGTCAAACCCAAGTAGTAAACACATTCTTATGTCTTAACACTAACTCATCTGCTGACATAATAACTTGTAAGAACAAGGTAACTTTCTGCTTATTTAAATAAGTACAAACAAAGTCAGTCAGTTTTCAAATTCTTCAAACAAAATTAATTGTTTACGTTTGTCAAAATCAGCTGCTTTGCAAGCAGTACACAATTTCTCAAAAACTAACTCCTCTCTTTTGCAAAAGCAAAAAATGTTTTGATTTACAGAATTTTTTATAACTTTGAAACCTTTGACACTATGCTTCAGGGACAGATTAATCAACGCATAACCACAAAATCCCCCAAAATAACATATAATAACTTATCCAGATACACACACTCACACTGGGGCCAATTTCCCAGAAATACTTAACCTTCCAGTATGTCTTTGGTCTGTGCAATATATCATACTGTGCAGTAATCAACTGCAGTATGATTTAATCGGTATAGTAAATACAGTATGGTACAATGGTGTGTATGGTTTTAAAGCCACTACAGTACAGAATTTATAAAATATTTTTAATCAGATTTTAAACTCAAGCTATCTGTTTCCTAATTACGTTTTACTTAGTTTACTTAAATTATTTCTTACTTGTGGAGGTAAAACTGGAAAAACAATGTAAACTTTTTATATATCTGGCTGAGTGATTTTACTTTGTGAAACAACCCTACTTTATTTTTAATATTAATTTAATATTTAATATACTGTAATATGTACAATTAATTTAAATGTCCACATGGTGTGTAATTAAATTTCACTTTGGGACAAAGATTATATTCCCTGAGCTGGGTAATAGCCAGGATGTCAATCCTGATTAGATTCAAGGCATTTCTCAGAACTGTTCAGAATTCTTCCACATGACTGGTGGTTTTACAAAGTAGCACAGTACTGCAACAGACTACTGGAAAAACAAAATAATGCGTTACTATCGCAGTATAAATGTGCTTTTCAGTATGGGGCATTATGCTTCAAGCATTCTGAATGGATGGATCTGTAGCAATTAGCGTTCAATATTAGATGGTATTATATTTATTAGTAAGGAAGTGTATGTGTTTTTTACCTGGATTTATGTCTGCTGCTGTCTCTTTAAAAACAAAAAATGGCCATAGTCCTGTTGTCATTGTCCTCTTCCTCCAAATATTGTGCCATGAAAGGGTGCTTCCTTGAATTTTGATTTGAAAACAGATTTTGTGCAGGTAATCAGAACCTTTATATTATAATTATTTTACATTATATTTATATTATAAAAGAGAACCTGCTACCTTACTTCTTTAGAAGTTCTGATTTCATTATTCTGGAATACAGAGGTTAAAAATGATCATAATCATATCCCTTTCAGTAACCGCTTATCAAATTCAGGGTCACAGTGGCTCATAGCCTATTCTGGAAGCATTGAGAGTTATGTATATCCATTGAGAGGATATACTTTGGATGGGACACCCATCCATTGCAAGGCACATGCAGACACAAATGCTGTCCACACACAACAGAGCACTTTAGAAGAAAGAAAACACAAAGAAAAACACAGGGAGAACATGCAAACCCCATGTAAATAATACCACAGAAATCGAATGCAAGTCCCAGTGTTGTAGCAATGCTAACAAGTGAATCACTGTTGCTATATTCTATTTTAGTGATGCCTTTGTGTAGAATAATGAATTAAATTTACATTAATTTGCAAGCATCTCTTTTTGTGGTCTGTTGTGGTGTTTTATATATTTAATATATAAGTATAAAATACTAGACCTTCTGTGTCAACAGAAAGTACTGTAGGTCTCTGAAGCTCACTGAATTGTAAATATCTGTGTATAATGTAGATGGTGTATGTTGTGAAGTGTTGTTCATTTATATTGTATTATTTATTTCTTCTTATTATTATTATCAGAATGAAGAGGCCTTTCGTTTGACTTCTGTCCCGTTCGGCTCAGCTTCGGTTTCATTTCACTTTTGGTTTTGCTTCTGCTTAGTTTTGCTTCGTGTGTGTGTGTTTTTGTATAGCTTCAGCTTTGTTGCTTTGTTGGTTTATGTTTGTCTCCTCATACTTTTGTTTGTTTGTGTTATTCTTTATTTAGCCATTACCTTGCCCAAGACTGAGTTTTCTTCTGTAGTTAGGTCAGCTTTCCCTCACTTTCTTAGCCAGCTCCATTTTGTTTGTTTACTTTTCTTTGGCACCGCTCCAGTTCCTTTTCACTGCGTGTTATTGTGTCCTATAATGTACCAGTCACTTATTCACCATAAAATATTCACTTTTGCTCCAACACTTGTTGTCACGTTTCCTAGTCCCTCACCAGAACCCACCTGCATCCAAAAATTAACCTAAATTACATCCCTTTACCCCTAGACACTTGGGGTTGTAACACCTGACTTTAATCTTTATTATTTGCTTGCATAGCTGATGTCAGAACCTGATTTTTTGTGGTTAAATAAAATCTGTTTTTTCACATCTATAATTGGCAACAATATATTGTATACAACAATATAATGTACAACAAAAATACAACATTGCAATTTAGACACGAATAGCTCAGTAGCGCAATTGATTATGAGCTGATCTTGTCTTGTCTGATCTTCTGATTGTTCAAGTAATGTTATTCTTGAGAGTGAGCTTACACCTGAAGAAGGCTTCATCGCCGAAATGTTGTGTTTTCTCTCTTCTCTTTTCAGCATGGAATAAACCTATTACTTGTTCCTTTGCAGACTACGCATGCTGACACAGCTACCCACCTGACCTACTTTAAAAATCTTATCTTTGGATGTCTTTGTTTGTTAAATATTAACAAGTCCTTTTTATTCATTTCATTGTGATGATACAGGAAATAATTAAAATATAATTGTAGTGCAAATGTGAATGTTCTCTGTTGCATATGAACGTTTCTCATCGAGGTCAAAGCTTATAATGCAACAAAATGAGGTTACAAGTCTTTTGATAATCATATATCAATTTTTTAATTACTTTATATAATACAAGGGGTCATGGTGTAGTCAGAACTTATCCTGGTAAGAAAGAGCCACAAGGTGGGATACATCCTGAATGGGGTGCCAGTCTATCGCAGGGCATACACACACGTCAGTGTCAGTTTTCCCAGGAGCCAATTAACCTACAGGTGCAGCCATTCAAAATGAGCGGGGTATGCCGTGGAAAAACGCGGTGGGCGTGTCGCACCATAACACGTCATATTACATCATATCACGGTTTACCGTATAGTACCGCAGTAAGATAATATTATCCGGAATTACCGCCAGGTGGAGCTAATAAAGCTTAACCTCTCCTGTACAGCATTTGAGCTGTCGCCAGAAAACACCTGGTTTTGAATCCCGATCACTGCTGAGGGACAATCTTTATTTAATTAAGAATTTAAGTTTATACTGTATACTCTTTAGACTTTTAAATTTAAACTGTGTATTACAGCATGTTAATCATTATACATTAAAAACTTGGTATATTTTCTGAAAGCAAGATTGCTCAGTTGGACAAAAGTACACAACCTACCACCTTTATCATAAATATTTTAATTATGCAGAAATATCTTATGCATCAAAGTCTTTAACAAAGATATTACTAATAGTATTAATAATTAATGACCTTGGAAAAGCTGTAAACTCAAAGTATTACCCTGGTCCACATTCTTTGTAACCGTCTTTGTAAACGAAAAGACTTTATTTTTTCATTGACAAAAAGTAACACCACAGCATTTCGTTGATCCGATCACACATTTGTTTCCAATCATACTGTATCGCAAACGACCACCAGTGAGTGTGTAAGAGACTGCTTACCAGAGCGATGATGTCACTGCCCTTCCCTGTGATAGCAGGGGCTACAGCCACTGGGCTGATGGGAGATCTCTCTTTGGCTTAACAGGCTGGGTCCCTGTTGAGTGACCCTGGAGGCCTGGGTTTGAGTCCCTGATGGTTGGGGGCTGACCTGATGTGGCAGTAGCAAGAGGTGCCCACCTGAACCCTGTAGTGTTACAATAGAAAGTAATTCTTGAGAATCTCTGATTCACCATGCCTTTCACATGCTCATAAAAGATATTAATTAGGAACATAAACATATTACTGTATGTAAACTGTACTGTATATGGCTGGTCTTGGTAGTTTAAAGAAAAAATACACACCAGTCTTCCATTTCTCCCTAAACATTTTAAGCATCAAAGTCTCACATGTGGTTATTACTGAAACATTTTTACGTGCTGCTTCTGACCATGTTACTGTATGTTTATATACTGTACAGTATTTTGTGAGAAAGGTGATAGTTTTAATCTTTTCTGCGAATACGCTCGATACCGGAGTAAACAAAAGCATACTTTTAGAATTTGATTAATAGGGAATTAATTTGGAATTGCGTATCTAAAGCAATTAATAACGATATAATTTTATTAATGTATTGTAGCACAAACAGTAGTATGAGACTTTCTATTGATATGTGTATGGCTGTTTCAGTGCTCAACATGTTACTGTGTCTGTGGCATGATGGCTTAAGTGACTGACTTGTAAGTGAAAGGTTGGCAGTTCCAGCTTTAGCCATGAGTTTTCTTTTACAAACATTTCTTTGAAAAACTAAAATAGCAATATTATGGACACTCTATTGACTTTTTTTATATTTCTAAATATCACAACATGTTCAAATCTAAGTCATTTATTAATAACAACAAATAGTTTCAAACTGCTACTGGATATCATTATCATCAATATGTGAAAAAAGTGAATACTGTTTTTTTTATGGTCTGTAGCTCAAATCCTGCTTAACTTAAAATTAGACACAAGAAGAGTATTATTGGACAATGCTGTGAGGCTAAAGAAATCAATAACGATATTAATTCAAAGATCTAAATATATTTAACGCATACACCTGGCATTAGAGGGTGTGCCTGCTCACCTGCGCTAATATCTAGCAGGAACCTGTACCTTGTGGATCCCTTTAGATCTCCCTTCAGATTAAAAGGTTATTAATAATATCTTCAGTGTCGCATTAACATTGGAATGTTCTTCCAAGTGTAAAAAGAAGCAATACGCAACGTGTTTCCTTCATACATTTTCCGTTTTTCAGACCGTACAATATCATTTTTTATGAATAATGTCTCCCGCATTGCATTAAAATTGGAACCCTTTTCAGAGGTGTAAATCCACCTATTTTCTAATCGCTTCATCCAGAAGAGGTAACAGTTTCACAGCTCACCCTCCCCACTGCCTGTCTGACTTTCTTTTTAACCCTTCTGTGCCTGAATTGTTTTTTGTACACAAAAAGTGGTTATTAACTATCGAAACCTGTTTTGATCGCTTTTAAAGTTGTGCAATTTCTATGTTAAGCAGGAACAAATCATTACATCTCATTTTTTTTAATTAAAAAATTTGATTGTCCAGCCAAAGGGGCGTTTATAATATTGTGGCATTATTATATAGGACGGATCAGTGATTCAGACACTCGTTGAATGAAAAAGGGCACTTTATTTTTCTGTACAGCTTTTACAGCACCCCCCCGCGCCAGCAAAGAGAGAGAGACACACACACACACTTTTTCATTGACAAAAAGTAACGCCACACTCTTTTTTAACAGGAATGTTTTGTTTCTGGACAGACTGTTAAACTAGAGGAAAAGAGCGCCTCCTTCTTCGAAGCATTTCGTTGATCCGATCACGTACTCTTTTCCAATCGCACAAAGCAAGTGTTGAGAATCTTTGATTCACCATGCTTCTAATGGTTTCCCCGAGATTGCAAGGCAAGCCAATTTTGCCTCTGGACTCATCAACATTTACTTATGTGGTCCACCCCCAGTAAATTTCAAAAGTCACAAGATTTCTAAACATGAGGGTGGTCGGCTCTGGCTCTCCCATCTATGCCAATGCACAGCAAGTACACCCCCCCCTCCTTCTCTTGACTGATGGGCAACAGTTGGATATCTGGGAGAACTGTTCGTTGCACTGGCATCTGTGAATTCCGCTGTGTAAATGGTGCTTCCTAAGGGGAGATAGACAGCGGGGACAGCATCAGCCAAGTCCTGAGCGGTGGTGAGCATAGAGGCCGGGATGGAATTTCCTGGGGGGGGCAGAGAGCTGTGTGGAGATACACCTTCTGCCAGGCACTGCAACCTGCGCAGCGGGGGGAGGCACTTATCAGGAGATGAAGGTCTGTTTGGAGACAGATGCCCTAGCGTTTGACTACCGGAACATACTGTCTCCGGCTTCTGCATCTTCAGGAGTGTCTCTAACCTCCTAATCCTCCCCAATAATGGTCCTGCTGCTGCCGAAAAGTCTCCACACAAGTGCTGCTTCTACAGGTTGGCACCCTGGCCAGTGGCCGTGAGCAGAGACCCACAGCCTGTAGGAAAATAACAGAATCTATGTAAGAAATAAAGTCACACAGTAGTATTCATCAGTTGAGGAACAGACGTCAAAATAAACTTTTCTTTTCATCCGTCTTACTGCTTTCTTTTTTACTGTCCTGGTAGTCTTCGAAGATCATTTCGTGTGTTTTCCTGAAGAACAGGCTACGAAGAAATAATTATAATAGAATGTGTAATTCAATACAGCAATAATACCTTATAATATGCACTATAATCACATATTTCAGATGAAGCCTGCTGTATTTGCTTACCCTTCGCTCTTTGCGTCTCACAACGTCTCTTCCCATAAAAGGTCTTTGTCTCAACACTATGGTCGGTGTAGTGCAGGGAAACTAAAGGGAAACAAAAAAGTGGAAAAGCTACGGTCTGTCTTGTTGGAAGTTTGCAACAATCTGGTGTCCAGTGCTCTTTAGACTTCTTCTTTAAGATTAAATTCTTAGACTATTCTTAATAGTTGTATCAGGCAGAGTACACTTTCCCCCTGCTCTCAATAACAGACTGATCTATTTTTTAAATCACTGCGTTCGTTTACCGATTTCATCTTCACACCTTTTCCCACTGATCTCCCACTGTTCGGATACTATTTCTCGCCTGCCCTGCCCTTTGTTCTCCTGTGATTTGCTGTTTATTCCTGCTACCATCCACTCCTACCCTCACACCTAAAGAACACTATTTTACATTTCTTTATGCAGTTCATAGTGCAATTAACCTTTCCTAGTTTCTTTGCACCCAATGCACACTGACAGTTCTACCACTCAAATATTATTTTGCTTATTCACAATTGTATTCTATAAAATGCAAGTGAACAACATAATTAACATACTCAATGAATAAAAAACAATATAGAAATCAATACAATAATAATTACTGATCAGATAATACAAGATCAGTCATTTGAGAACTTATCAACTTTGTATTACAAACTAAGATAACAAACACATATAGAGTGATACAGTATGTAATGATGATTCTCTGCATTTGTATAGAACTTTTTATTACAGAGGTGTGATGTTTAGATTGACCTCACTGTAAGCAAAACAAAAAAAATGAATTTTGGAGGGGAGGATATTCTATCCTTTGCTGCTGTGTGTTTCGGATAGTTGTCCTGAAAGAAATGGTGCCTTGATCCAAAGTGCTCCCTGAAATATGGAGCGGCATGATGTTATAAATAGCATAGAAGGATATTATTGTAAATCAACATAAAAATATATATTGCTTTGATCTAATCTCTTTCAAATATTGCCTTAATCTTTTGTCCCGTTACAAAAGGATATTGTTGCATGACAAAAACTGGAGTCACATGAATTCCTCTAGGATATGAGGTACATTTTATAGTGTTTAAGTAGATAAAGAACATGTCATTAGGGGATACTAAACTGAAATTCTGATGGTTTTGATAATTATAGTGCTTCATGCTCTTTTTTGTTTTGTTTTTTTCAGTCACCCCAAGTTGTAATGTGGGCTTAATATTTACAAGTATTTTAACCTTCTCACTAAATCATAACTGTTTTCCAAAGGTTTGCCTAAAAATACTCCATACTACATTTACACTTAAATGCACCCATGTGCATATAATTTGTTATTGAGCACAGAAACACTGAGACCTCTTGATCTCTTGTAAAAATGTAAATGAATAAGTGGTGAGGGCATATAAACAGGCTCTCACCTCATTACCAACTAGAATGATTCCAGCATGCCTCCCTAGCTTCTAGCCTCCAATAAATCCCACTGCTAGGTGTCAAGGTGTTGAAATTGATTTTAAACTGAGTCTTGTGCCTTAGATATGCCCAGTCACTGATTAATGTTCTTTTCACTTACAAAATCTTACAATGTTGGTTTCTGGCTCAGCAAAAATCCAAACCCAGGACAGTCTAATTCCCTGACATGACAGTTATTCTTCCCAAAAAACTGTTTGAGACTGCAATGCATCGTGCACTGGGCTACCAGTTTTCAAACACACTTCATCTTCTGGCGAGTTACACTCTACTGCTACAGCTAGTGCTACAGCTAATTACCAGATTTCACTCTTGAACTTTTTGTCTCTTTCATCAAAGCCATTGCTGTTGGTAAAGGCAGTCAAGACACATGTGCTGCTCAAAGGTCTTTCCCTTCGTTAAAGTCCAGCAGCTCATATCATATTGTTGCTATGCACTAGCAGAATGGAGTGCACTTGGAAAAGAATTCAAAGAAGTGTAGTGTGCTCTCAAGAGGCACCAGTTCTGTAGGGTTTGGGCATTTACTGGGACAATTATTAATTGTAGCAGTAAATCACAAAACGATTCTTTTAATGGCTTTAGAATCCAACCTTGCAATATAACTCAAACAACGCACACACACAGGTACTAATACACAAGGATACATTTATTAATACATAGAATATGCATGTTAACCTAATAGATCTTATCGTGAGGGTTATCAGAATACAAGAGGTATGTATTCAGTCAGTTACGAAGAGTTACACATATCAAGAGGACATACGTTCGGTATATCATTCATTTAGACCGTTTCGTAAATGAACTTGGTTATAACTACATTATATAACTACATTAGATACTCAAAACAAGTACATAAGTCTTAGGGATTAAATTGATATCAACTGGTTGGGATAACAATTGAATTCTCGAGCTGTAATGCAGTGAAGTTCAATACTCATCCAATCTCTGGGGATTCAGATCTCCTGTGGGCACAAAGAAACAGTTGCAGGCTTGTTGCTGTCCAATCCGCGCTCCCTGGCTCCGTGCCAGGCTGTGCTGTGCGGCTTGTGACGGTGCGCTGCTGATGCTCTCTGAAGACCGGCTAGTTAGTTTTGGCTGAAACTAGCAAGAGTTTGTGCACAGGAGAAAAAATGACTGTGGGTCCCAGCAGGTCAGGAAGAGGACCGGTTCGTTCCTGATGAAGCGCTAGTTCTGAATAGTGATCCAGCTGTCACCGTTCCGACCTGTTCACGAGGCTTGCTGCTGATGCTAACCTTGGGTGGATCCTCTGGTTAATCGTGGCAACCTCCACTCTAGACTCTTAGAACACAGGAAAGTTCTGGCATTTGGACACACTGGCCATTCTGTGGCTGTCTGGGCTGAGTCTCATGATGGTAAGGAGGCACGCTGCGAGAATGTCCTGCCCTTGGGAGCCTTTCTGCTCCTGGGCTGTCCTGCCCTGGAATTCTTTAGAATAGTCTCGCACCCCTGGAATTCTCCTTTGAGATTCTCCTTCGAATAGTCCCACAGGCTCTCTGTGTTGCCTGTTTTTACGTGGAGGAACTTCAGCTCGTTCATTGGCTGAAAGATTAATGGGCATCAGAGACCCACGTGGGTTATTCAGCCCTACCAGTCACTGATTGGTTGATCAAGGTGAGATATGAGTCACTTACTCCTGACACTTAGCAATGCAGGCCAGATGTCCATTTAGCACTCCCTAGAGAGATAGGCACCAATGGATGACCATTGATCATGATAGCCAGGCTTAGCTAAGTGTATCCCCATTTGGAAGCTGTCCCTTATCAAAAGAAAACATCTTTAAATCAGCCTGCATGAATAGTTTCTCTGTGGCTGCACCACAGAGATGAAGAGAGAGATGGGGCCTCATTTGGGAAAGCACAGCAACACTTAATTCTGTCTTATTAACAAGCATTGCCACTACAGAAGCTTGGCCTTTTCTTTGCTTATGATGTTAGTTCAGAAACAAAATATATTATTTATCATTTATTCTTGCATTTAGATATCTGTTGGTTGATAAAGTACATGGCACTAATGGTTTTTGATCATTTCAGTATTGAAATAAAACAGAACAATGATTATGTAGGTTCATTTTGATGAGTAGAGGTTTTACTTGTAGTGTGTTTATATATATATCAGATTATTATAGTGACTGAATTTAGCTTTCAGATTTGTGCATTTCTGATACTGTAAAGTAGACTGAAATTCACCTAGGCATTATTTTTCAATATTCTCACTTGCAGACAGAGATAAAACCCCTTATTTACACTTATAATTATTAGTCATTAAAAGTTTCTAATGATCTTTGTACATCTCTTCTGGCCACAGGATTAACTAATGGACCATGCATTTAAACAAATGATTGAGATGTTTTTTTGTGCAGGTTCTTTCTCAGGACAGTCCAGACCCAGTATCAGTACTCCTTAAAGATGAATGTCCACTGCTGCATGTCTGGATGAGGGACATAGGCACATCTGGATATAGTAATCCTAAAAGTTTTAGGGCACGGTCAATCATTCAACAAGATGAACAATCAATCACAGACTTGCAGGGTGTGGTTAACCCCTTCACCTGGTAGTTTCTTGACCAGTCACCAACTGTATTTTCCCCAATTAAAATGCAGTGGATCACCTCTAACTCGGCCACTCTCCACTGAACCAACTTGGTTGACAACAGAACCACGTGCCTGTCACACTTATTGTCTGGGACTTAAACTTTTTCCTGAAGCACCAAGTTAGATGGTGAGTCTGTACATAAAGACAGAATTCTTCCTGAGGTCTAGTCTGCAGCAGGACCTGAGACCAGCTAGCTACCACGTGCATCCACTTGATCACTGGAGAAATATGTTGACACACCTGAATAAAGTATTATGCAGCAGTAGCCACTATGTTGGGAGCAAACAGAGTCTCTCTCCTTTTTGTTTGATTCTCCCCGAGACTTTTGTCCCAGTTCAGCTCAATGCTAACCCAGATAATCCAAACAGGATTCTTCTCTCTTTCTCCATCATACCTCAAGCTGCCTGAGGACCGGAGTGGCACCAAACAAGCAGAGCATGGATTGGACAGTGTTGCAGTGGACCTAGTCAGCTGTTCCCAATCCTTCTGTGTGGGAGTTACGAATCCACGGTCGTGGATGAGTATAACTTGATTTTAACACTCTCAAGAATATAATTGTTATATTAATACATTGATATCAATTTAATTAATTTCAGTACCCACAGTTACTGAAGAGTGCTTGAATGTTGATTATTTTAATGAGACTGATGAGGAAGTTAAGTAAAGGTGGTATACTAACATCATATCCCTGTTTTTATGTATATTTTCAGTATTAGCCTAATATTTGGAATATTTAATGCACACATTGTTTCTATGTGTCAAAAATGTATTCCATGTGTTGTAAATCCTTGGGGTGACTCCTTGTTGTTCTCTAGATTGATTCCTAATAGCCAAAGTAAAAAAAAAGTTTACCACATTATATATTTTAATACATATACAGTATACTAAATATGGTAGTGCTTTAAGGGATATAAAAGTATAAAAGTGTTTTAAAAGCATAAATATAAATTTAAAATATAGAATTGCCATCAGTCTGTGCAATACAAAGTATTTGAAAGGATTAAAAGATTTTTTAACCCAAACCCAAGATTAATTAAACTAGAACATAAGAACTGTTACAAATATAATAATCCCATTCTACCTATCTAGCACATTTAGTACATACTAGTTAATTAAGCCAAGGATTTTACTTAGATGTTTCTTGAAAAAAGTTAGGCTATCGACTTCAACAACATGGCTGGGTAGCTTGTTTCCTACTGCCTCCTGTTTTTGATTTTAAATGCACTTTCACATACTGTAGTTTCTGTGCTGGCGATCTGGTTTGTTTTTCACTGTTCATTCTGAAGAATTTTGTCAATGACTTTAAGGACTTTTAATACTTGTATCAGGTCTTATAGTCCTATCTGTTCAAGATTCAGAATGTTCAGTTCTAAAAGACCTTTGCAGTCAGTGTGAACTTGTTATGTGTATATTGTAATCTGTGGCTGTGTTTGCAGCATTTGTTTCTAAATAGTGTATATTTGGGATATCTTATATATTGGGATATTTGGGAAAACTAAAATAATATTATACAGCTGATTTTTTTCTTTTGAAATGACATTAAATTGTTTAAATATGCAATACAATTCTTGATATACAGTCATATTTTCTTGAATCTAGAAAGTTGTAGTAGATAAGCATTAATTCTTACTAAAACAGAAGATTTAAACTTTGATTGTGTTCAAGAAAATTTCTCACAGTGTGCTGGCAAGGAGACACAGTGCTGTGGGAGATCTAACAGTGATGCATGGTGTCTTTGTTTTAGTGTTTTCATCATATAAATATATTGTTTGACTGACAGTTTGGCTAAGTACTAATTATAGTGAAGATTTGTTTGATCATGAGTTGGTGATACAGTACATATCTAGACTACAGTGTAAAATGTAAAGCACTACAAACACAATTTACAGTATATTGTGAAACTTGTTTTGAAGAGAACATGCCACCCAAGTGGTTTATTAACATATTTGTATATGAATGAAATACTAAACCAATCTCAAGCAATACAGACCACAGAAGGCTAAATATTAACAATAGTGTGCTTTTTAATTGCGTCACATACAGTATGTGATTGGTGAGACTTGAAGCGATCCTAGTAACAGTGTTATGCCATCCATGATTTTCTCGTTGTGCCAGGAATATTGAAAATGGCAGCTAAAAAAGGAAAGATACACCAAGTAGGTTCAAATCAATTCACATTTCACCAACATGATCTAATTAACATTTGTTGCACAAACAGTATAATGAAACATTAAGTCACCTTAATAAGTAGAATACTAAGTTTTTTGTTATGGCCTGTGCCCACAGCTTGTGATTTGCTCGCCAAAGATAATTGACAGGTGGCACTTGTGGTGTATTAGTTGTTAGTGAAACGATTGGTTCATTTAATCTCTCTACTATGCAAATTTTAAAACCTTTACAACTAAATGCAACTTTTGGTAGCTGAACTTAAAAATAACAGGAGCATTATGTCTCTGAACGTCATAAGCAATTTCAATTTAGGAATATAAATATATTATTCATACTAAATATGGCTGGTAGTGGTACGTAAAATTAAAAAATATACCTGATCATAAAAAGCAGAATAATCACTTTTTCATGATAGCACGCATTATGTTGCATCAGTCGAAGTGTTCTGAAGTCTCTTGAAAACGTAAAAAAATGTGAAAAATACTGTGCACGATTGATGATTCTTTTTTTTAATCAAAAATAAGAAATCTGCCTAACTTAGATTGGTATTCGAAGATAAGCGTTTTCTGGTGAAAGCCCAAATGCTTCTGCACACTAAGCTGCACAGGAAGCTTTCACTGCTCTAACTGGTGGTTTTACAAAGTAGTGCAGTACAACAGCGCCTGAACCGCAAAGTACTCCATTATCCCCCGCACATTCTGGATGGCTGGATCTGTATATATGAAAGAAAACAAAAACTGAATAATGAAAAAATGTGCATAGGAACCAAAAACATGTAAAAAGAAAAATAAAATGAATGTTTTAATATGAAAACAAAGTTACATATTACTACCAACTAAATAATTATATCAAAATGAATTCAGGTTTTGCTTGAAAATGCCAAATAATTTCTATTTTCAGTCACTGTGTATTGATTTTTTTTCTCCACTGAACATCGAATGGTAAAGAAATGAGCAGAAGCGGTAATTCAAAAACAATTGGCAAAAAATGACTGTAAGTATTCATAGAAAAGGTTGAAACATAAAACCTAAAATTTTTTTATGAAGTATATAAACTTAACATAGTTGGAATAAGCACATCAAAATCTTTTAAAAATAACCAAATAAGAGCCCAAGTTAAAGAGTTTGATGGGGAAAGTGTTTATGAATTAGGTGGAATACTGTTGTGTATACTGTTGGGTACCACTTCTAGTCATATACTTTATGTATAATATATGTGTATTCCCAAATTAGTACAGATGCAGCCATTTAAAACAAGCAAGTTACGTTGCGGTAAAATGCTGTGGGTGTCGCATCAAAACACATCAAAACATGTCATAACGCATCATATCGCGTCATACCTGTAATGTTGGCCGTACAGCGTACGCGTTACTGAAGCTGAAAGTTTAGTCTTTGTCACTAGTGAAACCACTAGATACAGACATAAATATAGAAATCCCTCCATTACAAACTCCAAGCGTTTCATTTTGTCTACTGCTACAATATTGACAGCAGTGTAGTTAAAAGAAACATATCAAAATGTTTCCAAAAAAACACAACTGAAAGAGTTTTGCTAATAATAGAGAAATAATAGAGAGTCCCCATTACCCCCATTTTGATTTAAATTGCAAAGTCCTGTTTAATTAAATCCCTTTATTGATTCACAATCTGACAATGCAACGTAAATTATTATCTTTGTCTTCTAAGTCCCTTAATTAACTTTAGCATAGCTTTCTCGCCATTTAGATTTATTTTCCAAGATATTCTTCGTTCATCTGCTGTGGTCAAGGGTCATAATTTTCAAACTACTAGTTTGTCAGTAGTATACTTTTAATACAGTCTTGCTGTGCTCTTAAGATCCTTGTGATATTTCGAGCTCTGGTTGAATGATAAGTGTCGCAGTTTAAATCTCTCTCTCTCAATTCCATTCAAGGTGCTTTATTGGCATGACAGATGGGTAAAATCAGTGTTGGGTATTTACATTGCTCTGAGATGCCACTTTTAAAGGTGATATATAAAATCAAGGCTTTAACTTGCTTTAACTCCGCAAGTCTGAGTTCTTGTGTCTGTCCTATCCGAACCCGAAAGTATCACAATATGTATCTTTATAGCAGGTGGTGTACAGCTTTTTAGCATAGATTACACTTTTCTAAAATGTATTTAAAAAATACAAACGATTACAATCTAATCTTTTGATCCCAAGGTCCCAAGAAAAATAAATCTAAACGGGGAGAAAGCTATGCTGAAAGTTTATTAAGATACTTAGAAGACAAAGATATCAATTTATGTTTCGATGGGTCCAGAGGCAAAAGTGCCTTGCCTTGCAATCTCCAGGAAACCATTAGTAGCATGGTGAATCGGAGATTCTCAACCCTTACTTTGTGCGACTGGAAAAGGATTTGTAATCGGATCAACCAAATGCTTCGTAGAAGGAGGTGCTCTTTTCCTCTAGTCTAACAGTCTGTCCACAAACAAAACATTCCTGTTAGACAAGAGGAATTTAAAAAACAATTACTTTTTGTCAATGAAAACCGGTATGTGTGTCTCTCTCTGCTGGATGTCCCTCTCACTCTCTGCTGAATGAATAAAAGCATTTTATTAAAAACTAATAATACGTTGCATTTGTCTGATTGTGAATCAAAAAACACATATATTTAAACCCAGTACTGTCTGGCGGAATAAACTGAAGAGGTTGGTTAATGCGACACGGAATTACTTTCCACCCCCTCTACATTCTCAGAGTAGAACAGACTAACCTTCTAATGAAAGACGGTCCACCCCTCACGGACAGGAAAGTGCCCACAGGCACTTAAACTTAATATGGTCAGTAACGGTAAACAGTAACATGGTCAGAAGGAGCACGTACAAACGTTTCCGAAATAACCACATGTAAGACTCTGATGCTTAAAATGTTTAGGGAGAAAGTGGAATACTGGTGTGTTTTTTTTCTTTGAACTACCAATACCAGCCATATACAGTCTGTAACGTAGGGATTTCTATATGTCTGTATTTAGTGGTTACATTAGTGACAAAGGCTAAACTTTTAGCTTCAGTAACGCGTACATATCTCCCCTTTTTATAAAACGACATGGTTGAAAATTGTTCCAGAGCCACTGTTGTTTCATCAGTGAAAAGTACATCATGAAATGCGTCTCCCTGTTCAATCCACTGGAAAAAAGAAAAGGAGCATAAAGCGTCTGATGGTCATAAACGATATTCATTTAGGAACAGCATCAGAGATATGTTTTTGACTGCACTACATCGGCGAGAATACCATAGTGTTTTTTTTTTACTCCCTGGCGGAAACTGGCTTCCATAAGAATCAGTATGGCTCAGAGATCAAATAAAACTTCACTCGCACCAAACAAATGTATATTTCTAAATATCACAACATGATCGAATTTAAGTCATTTTAATAACAATGAATAGTCACCTAGGCGTTACAATATAAACATTGATATTGATTTGAATCGCGTTTTGATTTAAATCGCAAACGCGGGTTTAAATATATGTGTTTTTTAAATCACAATCAGACAAATGCAACATAAATTGATATCTTTGTCTTCTAAGTATCTTAATAAACTTTCAGCATAGCTTTCTCCCCGTTTAGATTTATTTTTGTTAACTAGTATACTTTAGATCTTTTTTTCTGAACCGGGGAAAATCTGATCATGTTTCTCTATAACAATAATAAAAAAACATTATTTTACATATCACCTTTATGTGATATCACCTTAAGGACAGCACATACAAGGGTTAATTGCACAATGGACCGCGCAAAGAAATGTAAAATAGTCCTCTTTAGGTGTGAGGGCAGGATTGGATCGCAGAAGGCATAATCAGCAAATTAGGAAAACAAAGAACAGGACAGGTGAGACGTTTATCCAGAGAGCAAGTGATCAGAAAAAGGAACAGCTGTTACGCCCAGGTTTTACGCTCTCTCTCTGCTGAATGAATAAAAGCATTTTATTAAAAACGTGTTTGCGTTTGTCTGGGTATTTATTTTGTAATCTGTGGTTTACATCTACCGTATTGCTTTGAGATGCCACTTTTAAAGGTGTATTGTAAAATAAAGTTTTTTGTTATTGTTATAGAGAAACAGGATCAGATTTTCCCTGGTTCAGAAAAAAGACGATTAAAATCTGTAATCTTTCCACTTGTATGTCATCGGAAAATACAAGAAGTTTCTGCTTTGTGTAAGGATGGTATCAAAAAGTAATCTAAGTGGTGAGAAAGCTGTGCTCCTCAAAGCGCTTTACAGGATAAAAACAATAACAACAATAGTGGCTGGGCAAATGATTTTTTTATAGAAATACAAAATGAGATATAATGATGTGTTCCGGCTAAGACATTAACGAGTACAACCCCCCTCTCTGCGGGAGTGCTGGCTGTGACAAATTAAACCGGTTTCACAGGTTTTTTCAAAGTAGAAGGGGGCAAGTTTTCCAGCTTAATTTTCGTGTTAAATAATTTTTTAAAATTAAAATTCATTCTATACAGCAATCGCATTATTGGGTACCGTTTCATAAAACTTTCATGCTTAAAATGTTTAGGGAGAAATGGAAGACTGATAATGGAATGGAATGGAATGAATGATAAGTGTCGCAGTTTAAATCATTTTCGTAGTTAGAAATTATGAAACGCTCTGTTAAAAGCAAAGGAGTTTTTATGTCCGTTCCAGTAAAAGAAAATGCCTGACAAAGTAGGGCTTGGACAGATTCCAAGTGCATTTTTGCAATTTACATTGCATTGTCCATTGTGCTGCTGTAATACAGTTTAAAATAAGTCAAAACTGTATCAGCTTTATTTATGGGTTGCAATTTAGAAAATGTCAAAAACCACACTCAAAATGCAATTTAGAGCTTTCTGGCAAGAGGAGACACCCAAATTAATAATGTAACATGCCACTGTTTGTGCATGAACAAAGTTATACTGCTATTTCCTTAGATACGCGATTTAAAAAAAAAAAATTTTTAATCCCCGGTTGAACACATTCCATAAGAATCAGCGCTTTTATATATCGCCTTTAAAGGTGGCTTCTCAAAACGCTTTACAGGATAAAAACAACAATAAAAGCAACAACAACAATATTGTATTTCATTGCACTTTGAAAACCAAGTAATAACTTAACTATATGTGCAAACGTTTTATGATTTGTCGCTGTTGTGAATGTCTGTGGAGTGTATCTTATTTACCTGTCTGTCCTGGCTCTCTCGCTCGCCCTCCCCCTCTCTCCCTCAATTCAATTCATTTCAAGGTGGTTTATTAGCATGACAGATGGATACAATCAGTGTTGGGTATTTACTTTGCTTTGAGATTCCACTTTTAAAGGTAATATATAAAATCAAGGCTTTACCTTGCCTTAACTACGCAAGTCTGAGTTCTCATGTCTGTCCTATCCGAACCCGAAAGTATTACAATATGTATCTTTACAGCAGGTGGTGTACAACTTTTTAGCATAGATTACACTTTTATAAAATGTATTTAAAAAATAAAAACGATTACAATCTAATCTTTCCGTGTTTGATCCCAAGATCCCAAGAAAAATAAATCTAAACGGGGAGAAAGCTATGCTGAAAGTTTATTAAGAAACTTAGAAGACAAAGATATCAATTTATGTTGCATTTGTCTGATTGTGAATAAAAAAAAACACATATATTTAAACGCGTTTACGATTTAAATCAAAACGCGATTCAAATCAATATAAATGTTTATTTTGTAACGCATAGGTGACTATTCATTGTTATTAAATTGACTTAAATTCGATCATGTTGTGATATTTAGTAATATCAATTTGTTTGGTGCGAGTGAGGTTTTATTTAATCTCTGACCAAGAGAAACGTTTCATTTTTTCAAAGAAATGTTTGTTAAAGAAGAAGTCATGGTCCCAGTGGGATTCGATCACAGACCGTGTGACGTGGGAGTCAGGAACCTAACCCACAGCACCACCGGCAAGGTCACATGCAAAGTACTGAAAAAGCACTACAGAAACATTATCAACAGACAATGTACAGCGTGTACTATTCTTGTGTTGCGGTACATGAATATAATTATATCGTTATTAATTTCTTTACAAACACGATTCCATATTATATTCCCTTTTAATCAAATTCGAAAAGTATGCTTGTTGACTCCGGTATCTCATTAGTCAAAGACTTCGATGCTTAAAATGTTTAGGGAGAAATGGAATACTGGTGTGTATTTTTTCTTTAAAGTACCAAGACCAGCCATATACTGTATGTTTATGTTCCAAAATTAATATCGTTTATGGCCTTCACATGCGTTACAGTATGCTCCTATTCTTTTTATGGTCAGCTACTAAGATTTTCCTTCAGTGGTAAAATTCCATATAAATATTCAATGCTACAACGGGCACAGTAAAGACGTTTACTGTAAATCTTTATACGACAGACCAACGGACCACGAGTGCCCCTGTCGGTCAACCAATCACGTACCGCGCGTCATCATGATTCACAATGCGCGATGCCGCCTGCCAATTACCTCCGTTACGTGTCTGTACCGCGCACTTTGAATGGCTGCATCTGTATAAAGGACCATCTTCAGCTACTTATTTTTTAAGTCTGGTGGTCGCGTTGTTGCCTTCAAAACAAAACAGAGTTAAGTGATGTCCCTTGCTATTAGAACATTAATCTTAAATGTCCACATTACTCCTCGAGAATTCATACCGGAACCAGCATTGGGAACAAAGATGATGAATAACATCTGGAGTATGTATAAACACGGTAGGAGACATCATCTCAGTCTAGGAATTACACATCAGGAAGTTCACTGTCAGTATCTGATACCTCTGTAGGCAGATATTGGGGGAGAAATAACTTCCTTTCTTTTGACATGCTACCTTTGACTCATTCATGCTACCCAGAGTACATCTTGATGTGAGAGTACAGCATTCAGAGTACATCCAGTCTTGTACCCGGCAGTAGTGTTACAATAACAACAGTTCCTGTTCCCAGCCCCCTGATAAACCACAACACCTGTTTTGGGCACCTGCTAGGGTGGTTTGGAGATTTGTTCCATTAAAGCAAACTAACTACCTGTTCCCCGTCAGGGCTTACTGTTTCTTGGATTCCCATCCAATTCAATAGTGTGGCCCCTGAAGGCATCCAAGACCTCAAGTTTGGTCTTATATCGTCTGGTTCCAGACCGTACAGTGTTAAGTTACCATGCTGTACTATGGCCTCCTCGGGAACTTGCAGGAAAACTATTTGGTTAGGTAGCTGCATTGTGGTAGCTGTATCATGCCTGTCACAAGTCATAGTGTCAGTTAAATGTGGTGTGCTGACCAGCCATTTACGTCCCACCTGCTCTTCATGGGGTTCATTAACCTCCCTCTGCTCATTAGTAGCTTTACACCCTTCATTGGTGAATCGTTTAGACACAGCCAATGGATAGCTTTGGTAGCCATACCCATCTCAAGATTTGGAACCAAATTCAATCTTGGATTGCCTTCTGGGTGAGCTATGAGCGATGGGGTTAATGTCACATACTCCTCTACTGAGAAGGGTGGAATCAAGTGGGTTGGGATTTGTGCCATGGTTAGACTGGCTACAGTGGCACTAAGCTCCCTTAACAGGTCTTGTGTCAACATTCTGGCCTGTTGCACACAAGCATAAACCCACTGTATAACACTGGCAATCATGTCCACTGGTTGGGGGATAAGGTTTAACCCTGTTGCATAGAAAGTTGCCTGTAGGGTTTTCCCTAAGCTTTCCAGCCTTTGCTGCTGTTGATACAGTCTGTCACTACCCTCTGGCATCTCTGACACCTGCCTTCTTGGGGCAGTCAGGGTGAGAGTGCCAATAGCACACCAACCTACCAGAAAAAGCAAACGTGCAACAGTGGCGGCAGCAATCAGTCCTCCCAAAAGTCTTTTCGGGTGGCTGATCCCAGTCATCTCCTTCTGAGTGACTGTTGCCTTTCTAAGCTGGCGCAGCGTGTACACGGTGTCTTTCTCAGTATGCCCTGTGGCATCTTGGGTACCAACATCCTGGAAATCTGGGGAGATCTGACGCAGCTGCTGATGCTGTTCCTCCTTTTCCAGGGCATCTGCTTTTTCAATTTGTTCATGCCTGTGCTCTAGGAACCCTGCAGGGGGCAGTGCAGCGGTGGAGCATGCCTGACCCTCGGCTGAGTGGTCATCTGGAGCACCTGAGTGATCTGGGATTGTAACCCCATTCTCACTGTTCCGGTCCACCCTGCACACTTCCTGATTGAGGAATCCCTCTATCGGCATGTTTACAATCGTTCGCTGGGCGTGGGTGTAGGACACCTGCTCGCTCCCCCCTTCCCTCGCTAGGGGTTCAGGGAGCTGCCCCAGCAGTGGGATAGCTAGTTCACTGTCTTTGAACTTACTATCACCCACCAGGCCCATGTCAGTGCAGGCGGGGATTCTGACACCCCTCTTTGCAATGTCCTGCACTGGCAGGCGGGTGACTTGACCATCCAGCTCCAGTCTGGCTGAACCACTGTTGTTTAGACTCAGACTGACAGACTGAGCTGGTGGCTGTAAGAAAACCGGCTCGGCTTTCATTCCCTGTCCCTTCTGGGGGACTGGGTGTGTTGACAACCCTGCCGTTGAGGCAGGAACAATCAGGTCAGTCTCACTCACTACCTGGTAGTTGTGAGAAATAATGTTACCTGACTGCAGGTTCCCTGAGTCACAGCAGAGGGAATCGGCATCTGGGATCAGGTGTGTCCACAGCGCAGTAGTCTCAGCGTCCAGCTGGACCTCCTGTCTAACCTGTGAATGTTGCACCAGGGGCACCTGGCGGTGGCCCCGTGACAGCTGCTCAAGCAGATCCTCACTAATAGAGGACCTCTCAGGGCTAAGGGTGAGGGCTACATCACCAACCTGCTCTCCTGCCATCTGGATCTCTTCCACCACTGCAGGGTGGTGTTCCCGACCCCTCTTTGGTGCCAGGGTGCACAGGGAAAGCTCCTTTTCATCACCAGGTGGGGAGATCTGATCCTCTTTAGGGATGTAAAAGGGGTGTGCTTTAACTGATGGATCAGGCAGCTGCTTGGAGCACCGCTCCTGTGGCAGGGAGGCTGTTGAGACCTCGGCCGGGACACGACTTCCCTGTATATTCGGGGAACAAGAAAATATTTTTATTTCTTGTCCAGAGGGAACAGAAGGAATCTCTGCATGGGCTTCTGTGTTCGGTGGGTACTGGGTAAGCACAGTCTACCTCTTGACCCCCCTTTCCTTCTGTACAGAAGGATAAGGAGCCTTGACCTGTTTCCACACTTTGCCTTTCTGGTGATCCACCAAAGGTTCCACTCTGAGTGGCATGCCCTTTTCTTTTTCTACCCGTTTGAGCTTGCCGTGTGACATCAAACACCTTTCAACCTCAGTGTCAATCAGTGTCTCACTGGGTAAGACATCTCCAGTGACAGCTTCGAGGTAAAAGCTTCCTGCTTTTCCTCTGTGTTTTACTGCCTGCTCTGTGACTTCAGGGGTGGAGTCAGCACTCGCTTGGGAGTGACTGACCTCATCCAGGCAGGAACCCTTCCGCTCAATCAGATAGACTGAGGGAGAGAGAGGGGGCGGGTCTCTGCCTCCTCCAGTGGAGAGTATCAGCTCATTCACGCTTCCGGCAGCCTTGGGGAGCAGTTGTCCCTGTCCTAATAAAGCTTGTTCAAGCCTGGCCAGGCGGGCGGCTACTGAATCCTTTTGTTCAGCTTTATCTAGCCCTTTCCCTCCCCCGGTGTTCTCATGGCACTTAGGACACTGGGTGCGGTTCTGTGTGCGTGCTTTGGAAAGCGTCTTAGCCAGCTCAGGAGCCTGTGCTCCTTCGAGCAGGAGGGAGTTAACCCTGCTGGCTCTGACGGCGAACACAGTTGCTTTAACAGCTTTTTGCTCAGAGCGACTTTGGACATCATACTCCCAGGCTTTCTGCACGAATCTCTTAATATCAGTCATTTTCATGCTCTGTGCATCTGTATGCATTAAGATCATCTTTCTGACTGACGGGTGGAGATTCGCAATGAATAAACCCTTGAAATGTATGATCTCTTTGCAACCCTCATCATTTCGCCCTGCAAAATAAGTTCGTCTAAGTCTCTCGTAATATTCGCGAGGGGACTCTGCTGTCTCGTGCTTAATGTTAAGGGCGGCGGCTATCGCGGCAGTCGGGTCAACAAACGCACTAATTCCTCGATAAGTGCTTGACACAGCTCTTCAAAGTCATTACAGACTTTCTTCATCTGCCTAGCCATCCACTCATGTACAGCTCTGCTGGTAGTTTTGCTGACCAGAAACACTTTCTCCTGTTCTGTGGCATTTGGCAGGTACTGCAGGGTATACCTGAGGTCTTGAATATACCTCTCGATATTATTCTCTGACACTGCGGGGTCAAATCTCTCTATGTCCTTCGCTAGCTCTCTCAGAGAATGGAGGTTTATTCTAGCTTCTCCGCTGACGGAGATATGGCGGAGATCATGGTCAGACCTGCGACTCGAATTCAGACCTTTTAGCAACCATCGTTAAACTTAAAGAGTATTACTTTTAAGTACGAAATCACAGTTTTACCACAGAAAACCACAAGATCAAATATGCAATCAACCCGGTAGATCGCAAAAGATCACAAAACAATCAAGCACTGCTTAAAGAGCAAGGGGAACTTTTTTCCTTTCAGCTTTCAGCACACTGTATTGTCGTGTATGAAACCCGCGCGTTGCGTTTTATATTGAATTATTCCGCTTGGTTGATTCATTTCAGTCTTACCATGCCCACCCAGGGACACCAATAAAAATGTAGTGTGCTCTCTGAAGGCACCAGTTCTGTAGGGTTTGGGCATTTACTGGGACAATTATTAATTGTAGCAGTAAATCACAAAATTGATTCTTTTGATGGCCTTAGAATCCAACCATGCGACATAACCCAAACAAGGCACACACACAGGTACTAATACACGAGGATACATTTATTAATACATAGAATATGCATATAAACCTAACAGATCTTATCGAGAGGGTTATCAGAATACAAAAGATATATATTCAATCAGTTTCAAAGAGTTACATATATCAAGAGGAAATACGTTCAGTATATCATTCATTTAGACCGTTTCGTAATTGAACTTGGTTACAACTTCTACATTAGATACTCAAAACAAGTACATAACTCTTAGGAATTAAATTGATATCAACTGGTTGGGATAACAATTGAATTCTCGAGCTGTAATGCATTGAAGTTGAATACTCATCCAATCTCTGGGGATTCAGACCTCCTGCGGGCTCTCTGGCTCCGTGCCAGGCTGTGCTGTGCGGCTTGCGACGGTGCGCTGCTGACGCTCACTGACCGGCTAGTTAGTGATGGCTTTAACTAGCACAGTTTATGCACAGGAGAAAAGATGACTGTGGGTCCCAGCAGGTCAGGAAGAGGACCGGTTCATTCCTGATGAAGCACTAGTTCTGAATAGTGATTCAGCTGTCCACAGTTCTGACCTGTTCACGAGGCTTGCTGCTGGTGCTAACCTCGGGTGGATCCTCTGGTTACTCTCTGGCAACCTCCGCTCTAGACTCTTAGAACAAAGGAAAGTTCTGGCACTCGGACACACTGGCCGTTCCGTGGTTGTCCGGGCTGAGTCTCAGCATGGTCAGGAGGCGCGCTGCGAGAATGTCCTGCCCTTGGGAGCATTCTGCTCCTGGGCTGTCCTGCCCTGGAATTCTCCTTTGAATTCCCTTTAGAAAAGTCCACAGAATTCTCCACAATTCTCTGTGTTGCCTCTTTTTACCTGGAGGAACTTCAGCTCGTTGATTGGCTGAACGTTCCATGGGCATCAGAGTCCCACGTGGGTTACTCGGCCCTACCAGTCACTGATTGGTTGATCAAGGTGAGATATGAGTCACTTACTCCTGACACTTAGGAATGCAGTCCAGATGTCCATCTGGCACTCCCTAGACAGATAGGCGCCAATGGATGACCATTGATCATGATAGCCAGGCTTAGCTAAGTGCATCCCCATTTGGGAGCTGTCCCTTATCAAAAGAAAACATCTTTAAATCAGCCTGCATGAATAGTTTCTCTGTGGCTGCACCACAGAGATGAAGGGAGAGATGAGGCCTCATTTGGGAAAGCATCGCAATACTTAATTCTGCCTTCTTAATAAGCCTCACCACTACACTGTCTTCATAATATGTTTATGTTCCTAAATTCATATCGTTTATAACCTTCAGATGTGTTATGCTCCTATTCTTTTTATACTCAGTTACTAAAATTCCATTTAAATCTTCAATACTAAGCGGATTAAAACGTGCACAGTAAAGACATTAAATGATTAAATCTTTCCACGACCGACCAACGCACCATGAGTGCCTCTGTCGGTAATTTTGGCCAGCCAATCACGAACCGCGGTATGATGTATTATGATGCGTTATGACACGTTATGATGTAGGGAAATGCCCACAGTACTTGTTTGTACAGCGCACTTTGAATGGCTGCATCTGTAGGTGTGGACCAGAATATTACTTTGTCTTCAATTCATCCATTTTATTACTTCAAAACCAGTTAAGGTTAGTTTTGCGATGGCTAGCATCCTCCAAAAAAGTAGTTGTTCTACATCTACTCAAAGCTATTAATTCCTCCTGTTGTCTTATGACCCCATTGACCCTCACCCTTATCTAGTATTGTCAATCTCATGATTACATTCATTAAACAGTGAAAAAGATCATGATACATTTCTCATGCATACAGATGTATATACAGATGCAGCCATTCAAAGTGCGCGGTACAGACACCGCAGTACAGATACCGCAGGTAAGATGACACGTGATACCGCAGTGCGTGATTGGTTGACCGACAGGGGCACTCGTGGTCCGTTGGTCTGTCGTAGAAAGACTTACTGTAAACGTCTTTACTGTGCCCGTTGTAGATATTGAATTTTACCACTGAAGGGAAATCTTAGTAGCTGAGCATAAAAAGAATAGGAGCATACTGTAACGCGTGTGAAGGCCATAAACGATATTAATTTTAGAACGTAAACATACAGTATATAGCTGGTCTTGGTACTTTACAGAAAAAAATACACACCAGTATTCCATTTCTCCCTAAACATTGTAAGCTTCGAAGTCTTTAACTAACGTGATACCGGAGTCAACAAGCATACTTTTAGAATTTGATTAAAAGGGAATATAATATGGAATCGCGTATCTAAAGAATTTAATAACGGTATGATTATATCCGTGTACTGCGGTAGGACTGTGTAAGGCTGTTTCGCCTACCTGATCATGCGAGCTCTCTTGTAGCCTACTGGTCTAGGTGCGTGACTACCAACTGGCTGGTTGTGTGTTCGAATCCAGCTGGTGTTGGACTTTTCATTTTTATTTATTTATTTTTTAATCGCGTAACATAAACATATTACCGTATGCAAACTGTACTGTATACAGTATGTATATGTATATTTGATGTCTTAACTGTGCCCGTTTAATTGAATTAAAAAAAAATTATTTAACACGAACATTAAGCTGTTTACATCTTCCGCCTGAGAACAGTCACCCGTTGCTACCCAACGCAGAATGGTGATTGGCTGACACCATCTGACACCCCTCTGATTGGAGAAAAAAGACGTGCTGGCGTGCTATACACACTACCAGGAAGAGGATTTCTTTCTATTCAAAACGTGTATTTTAAAAGTTTAAGAATTAAAAACCTTACAGCGTACACAGATTTCTAAACTGATCAGGATGGTTATCTTTGTCTTATGCATAATAATGTTCACCGCTCTGTCCAGCAAATTAATAATAAACTTTATTTTATATAGCGTTTTAAACGATTAAGTAATTAGATTGCTCATAAACCTAATCACTTGCTTTTTCTTTTTATTTAGGCTCAGATTTCAACTATAGATCGTATTATTAATAACCATAATAACAACCAACCAACAAAAACAACCATATAAACATAATGGTGGTGCTGGACCTTCCAGTTTTATTTATTTATTTTTTAATCGCGTAACATAAACATATTACCGTATGCAAACTGTACTGTATACAATATGTATATGTATATTTAATGTCTTAACTGTGCCCGTTTAAGTATTGAATATTCATATCTAATTTTACCACTGAAGGGAAATCTTAACATAAACATACAGTATATGGCTGGTCTCGGTACTTTAAAGAAAACATACACACCGGTATTCCATTTCTCCCTAAACATTGTAAGCTTCGAAGTCTTTAACTAACGTGATACCGGAGTCAACAAGCATACTTTTAGAATTTGATTAAAAGGGAATATAATATGGAATCGCGTATCTCAAGAAATTAATAACGATATAATTATATTCATGTTGCAAAAGAACTGCAACGGACATAAAAACTCCCTTGCATGGTTTCATTACGACCAGAATCGGTCTTGAGATATTTTTAACTTGATTTACAGTATTTGAGAGGTATGTCTTAACACCGATACTACAGTGCTTAAGTACTGCTTACGTATATGTTTCTAGGTTTATATTATGCATTTCATACGGTCAAATTACTTTTGAGCAATAAGAAGCGCGAAACGGTATGCGTTTTACTTTCGTTTTGTGCTGGGACCCGTGGATTGATTAGAGATATCAAGTACATACAAGTCATTTTTTAAATGTTGTAGTTCGTCTTGAAAAAATGTTACGAGTACATCATCTATCAACAATTACACAGGTTCTGTTTCCATATTGCGGATTTTGGTTACGTGATATTATTTTCTAGATTTCACGTTGTGAATATGATGGGATGTCTGATGGGATGTTTCTAAAAATCCATCCTCTGTAAAACGTCTTCTCTAGTTGTCCTGCATATGTATTCGCTAATGAAGCTGTGTGTTCTGAGCCTAGATCTCTACATTTCTGTATGAACCAGCTTAGAGGGCTAAAGACAGCTTGTGTTTAAATTGAGTCTAAGGCAATTTATGCTTATAAAGTCATGGTCAGCATTTATCTTTGTACTGTGCTGTTAACGTGTTCTGTGCCAAGTCACATTATTTTATAGCGTTTTTAAAGCGTTATCAAATACGGTGTTACTGTAGTTTACTGAGTCCCATGTCACATGGTCTGTGATTGAAACCTGTAAAACCGGTTTAACTCGTCACAGCCAGCACTCTTCAGGTGTGAGGGTCTTCTGCTCAGAATGAAACGCTAAAATGTTTGTGTATATTCTAATGGTAGTGGGGGCGGGGTGTGTGGGAACGGGTTTGGTTGAAACATTTTCTCTGAAAGCATTTTCTCCGCAGTTTAACCGATCTTGTTACAGCATGTTACAGTTTACTTATATTAACCATATTAATTTTAAGTGCTTAATGTAAAATCTTGTAAAAATATATTTTCATTGTTCAAATATACATTAAGTCTGACTATCATATAAAAAGTTAAATACAAAACTAAAGAAAAAATAGGGTTAAATATAATTCAAAATATTTTGCTAACAATGTTAACTGTTTATGAATAATAAAATGTATTAACTAAGGAGTAGGATGGCACAGTTGTTAGTATGTTTTTTTTTTTTTTAACCCAATCTCCGGGAAACCATTAGTACGATGGTGAATCGGAGATTCTCAACCCTTGCTGCGTACGACTGGAAAAGAATTTGTGATCGGATCAACGAAATGCTTCGTAGGAGGAGGCGGTCTTTTCCTCTTGTCTAACAGTCTGTCCACAAACAAAACATTCCTGTTAGACAAGAGGAATTGAAAAAAAAACAATGTTGTCAATGAAAACCGGTGTGTGTGTCTCTCCCTGCTGGATGTCCCTCTCACAAACTGCTGAATGAATAAAATACTTTTATTGAAAACGAGTTTGCGATTGTCTGGTCTTTAAATTCTGGAGATACGCGATTCCATATTATATTCCCTTTTAATCAAATTCTAAAAGTATGCTTGTTGACTCCGGTATCGCGTTAGTTAAAGACTTCGATGCTTAAAATGTTTAGGGAGAAATGGAATACTGGTGTGTATGTTTTCTTTAAAGTACCGAGACCAGCCATATACTGTATGTTTAAGTTCCAAAATTAATATCGTTTATGGGCTTCACACGCGTTGCAGTATGCTCAGGCACTAAGTAAAAGGAGATGCTTCGTATTGCTTGACTAATTTTAAAAACTAAGTTATAAATATAAAAATTGCAGGCGCTGCTCTGGTGCGTCGGCTCCTACACAGTGCCTGTCTGCCGTAAGCGTTACAATATACATACAGTACCCAACACTGCTTGTACCCATCTGTCATGCAAATAAAACACCTTGAATTGAGGGGAGAAGGGGGGGATACTAAAGCCAATACTGGCTCAATGGGCTTTGACGTGCTAATGCGTTGGTTTAACGGTCCGGGTGTGGCAGGCTTCCAATGTCAACTTGACTCGATTAGAAGACAATGAACGTATTTTAGCCCTAAATGAATTAATAGCAAACATGGTTTACATAAAATACATTTTTCCAAGAAAGTTTATAATAATACGATCTATAGTTGAAATCTGAGCCTACTTTAAAAATAAAGGAAAAGCATTTTCAGAGAGCAATCACGCTGTGTTTATGTAGAAAAAGTGATTAGGTTTATGATCAATCTAATTACCTATTCGCTTAAAACGCTATATAAAATAAAGTTTATTTAGAGATGAATGATCAGTGTCGCAGTTTAAATAATGTGAGTCAGGAAACTAACACAGCGCCACCGGATTTAATAACGCAATAAAAACGCTATAAAATAATGTGACACAGTACAGCACAGTACAACAATACTGACCATGACTTTAGAAGCATAAATTACCTTACACTCAATTTAAACACAAGCTGTCTTTCTGTATGAACCTCTAAGCTGGTTCATACAGAAAATGTAGAAATGCATTAGCCTGATCATGATTAAAAAACACATAATTAAACACGCGTTTGCGATTTAAATCAGAACACGATTTAAATCAATATAAATGTTTATATTGTAACGCATACTGTCCAGCCTCCATTTCTCTATAAAAATTTACTGTTGCACACACACACACAATAGAAGCAGTGACCGCTGTCAGAAGGGAAGATATATTCAAAATATCGCAAATATCGATCATGTTGCGATATTTTGAAATATAAAAGTCAATTGATTGTCCATAATATCGCTTACCTATTTTTTCGAAGAAATGTTTGTTAAAATAAAAGTCCAGCACCAGCTGGATTTGAACACACAACCTGCCAGTTGGTAGGCACGCACCTAGACCAGTAGGCTACAAGACAGCTC
Source organism: Lepisosteus platostomus (assembly GCF_059453375.1). Taxonomy (NCBI): domain Eukaryota; kingdom Metazoa; phylum Chordata; class Actinopteri; order Semionotiformes; family Lepisosteidae; genus Lepisosteus; species Lepisosteus platostomus. The sequence continues at coordinate 45,899,114 of NC_142612.1, read as the reverse complement.
GCATGATCAGGTAGGCGAAACAGCCTTACACAGTCCTTCCGCAGTACACGGATATAATCATACCTTTATTAAATTCTTTAGATACGCGATTCCATATTATATTCCCTTTTAATCAAATTCTAAAAGTATGCTTGTTGACTCCGGTATCACATTAGTTAAAGACTTCGAAGCTTACAATGTTTAGGGAGAAATGGAATACCGGTGTGTATTTTTCCTTGTGATATTTTAAGCTCTAGTTGAATGATAGGTGTCGCATTTTAAATCATTTTCGTAGCTAGAAATTATGAAACGCCCTGTTAAAAGCAAGGAAGTTTTTATGCCCCGTTGAAGTAAAACAAAATGCCTGACAAAGTATGGCTTGGACAGATTCCAAGTGCTTGTACAAATGTGCTAAAGAAATTATACTTTGAGTATACAGCTTGTCCAAAGTCATCCATTATTAATACTATTAGTAATATCTTCAGTAAAGGCTTTGATGCATAAATATTTCTGATAAAGGTAGGTTGTGTACTTCTGTCCAACTGAGCAATCTTGCTTTCATAATATATACCAACATTTTAATGACTGATGATTAACATGCTGTAATACACAGTTCAAAATTAAAGGCTCAAATGCTGTACATGAGAGGTTAAGCTCCCCCTGGCGGTTTTACAAGGCGACGCCGGATAGTTAGTCACGTGACACACGTGATACCGCGTGATACTGCGTGATACTGTGACATGCCCACCGGGGTATGCTGCGAAATACCTCACCCATTTTGAATGGCTGCATCTGTATGAATGCATATTAGTAGTTAACATTTTGCTTTCAAGTAACTCTATGCACCTTGTTTCTAATCATTTAGTTTCATTCCGTTTATGCAATTTCATCTTCTAACAAATATTAGCTGACTTCCTCTTAACTTGCTTGTGGTTACCAGTTGCCATGGTGACCGCTTACTACCTAAGCTTGCTTTTACAAAAGTTAGGGTTAGGGTTAGGGCTTATTATCTGTAGGTTATAGGGCTTTTAATAACCTACAGATAATAAGTACAAGTTCATGGCTCACAACAAATATGTACAACATAAGTCTTCAAAATTTTTCACCCCAACAAGATTAGTTGAAAAAACAAAAAATGGCAATGTGCGGTACTGTTCATCATGCCACAACATGAGACAACATGCGACCTTCCGCATTTCAAATGGCTTCATCTTTACTTTAATGTTTGGGGCTGAACATACGGCCTGAAATATATGGGATACACTTAAAAGGACTAGAGTCATATCACCAGCATTAGTTGTGTAAGGATTTCTAATGTGGGAGGAGAGACGGACATCAATGTTTTCTCCTATGCAAACACCGCAATTAGTGAAGTTATGAACATCCTTCTTCATGTCATTATGATGTCAAGAGAATAAAATTAGACCAGGGAAAGAAAAAGTTGAGTTGCAGGGTGTGCTCTTTTGGAGTAAACTGTAGCTCCTATGCACGTAAAATTAAAGAGCTTCATTGTTACAGCAGTCAACTCCCGAATGATTATTTACATCCCACAGAAAGAAGAAAGAAAAGTTTATTAACAATCTCATACAGAACTATACTGCTCTTTAAAACTACCACGAGGAGTAATGAATTCATAAAATACTGCAGTGGCCTACTGTTTTGTTGTCTGACAAATCTTATATTAATAATAAAAATTAAATGTTTATTATTTTGTTATAAAATTAACATTTTTTAAAAATAATTGTATTATAATTAAAGTCTGTAGTTCTCAAACGCCAAAGGCTGTTGTAGTTTTGCATAAAATACAGCTTATTATCGGGGTTGTTTGTATCTATATATAAATATCAATTTAATTGATACTAATCAGAAAAGTAGCAATAGCATGTAGAGCATAATAGAATAACTGCAGGAAACATGGCACCCTGGGGCTGTATCACAAAACAAGACTGCTCAACCAGATATATACAAAATTGTGTATTGTGTATTGTACAGTCTGTTTTGAACACAATGTGTTTTTTCAGGTTTAAATATTACACATTCAAATAATGTAATTCTTTCTTAATGCTAATTATACAATTAAAATGATAGAAAGAAACCAAAATAAATATAAAAAGATAGTTTGCTCTTTCTGGTTGTGAAATAATTTATACATTACTGGAATTTTATTTACACATAAAGGGACAATATCTTGGCTTCTTTGGACTCAACCAAATGCAAAACTCAAATGCAAAAAGAAAGTCCTCTCTTGCATTCTCTCCCTCTCTCTCACTCTCTGGCTCACTCTGTCTCAAATACTTTTAATTAAGCATAGGTTAAGCTAAAAAAAAATACAGTATATAAACAATTCTGTGAATGTAATTGTTCCTGGAAGTATTAAGACATGTACACCCCTCACCTATCGCACCTCCACCCGTGCAACTAACTCTTGATCATTTTTCAAACAGCAGAGGGTGTCAGCCATCTTGCTCTCAGAAGATTTCATAATATTACTAACATTACTTGAATCTGTATTGTTTATTGTCTTTTCAATGCCTCTTTGAGGTATAAAGCAAAAATGAAATTAATTTTCAATAAAACAAATTCCTCGGTAAGAGTGCATGTGTGCTGTACCACAGATTAGGACATTCTGTTGACTTTTTTAACATGTTCATTCCCACACAATATAGTATGTTAAATAATAAATATTTTTATGTTAAATATTAAAAGTCCTACAAGGAGAAAAAAGTCCTACATACTGTAGGAGTTTATGAAGTTCCTAATTAGGAACTAAAAAGTCCTAGCTGGCAGAAAAAAGTCCAAAGTATGAGTTTTCTTTTATTTACCCTGTGGCACCAGTATGCTCTCATACAGAGGTAACAATCTTGGTTAAAGATTATTTAAGTAAAAGCACATTTATGTTGCTATAGTGAAATCAGACATCTATAATGCACATTAACAAGTAGGCTCACAGAAGCCATCTAAGCCCTTAAATTTAGCTGAAAAGTTAAATTCGGCACACTGAATAATAACATAGTATGACACAGCCAGCTAGTGTGGACACGAGTTTTTCTTGGGCAATTTTAAATGGCTGCATCTGTAGGAATGATAAAAGTGCATTAGAGTAAATGACTAAAGGGTGCATTTACAGATTTTAGATTATATTAGATTTCTGAAATTTGGTTTACTTGTCCTCATCCTTACCATAAGATTATGCAATGAAATATTTAAGTTGTGCTATGGTCTTAAGACATTCCATCATTGTTTGGCAATTTTTTCACTTTTAAAATAAGTTATGTAATTTATAACTATAAATAATCTTAAAACTAATATTCCATATGCATTCCTTGCATTAAGGAAAACCTTTACAAATCTAAAGGAATTAGACTATGTACATTTGTATGCATTATCAATATTTATAATACACATGGCTTTCATAACATGAAATTAATTAAATTCACATCATCCATTTTAACAGAAACCTCAAAAGGCAACCTTGAAATTACTGATATTATTTTTATCTCAAAGCAAAAGAAATAAAATCAAATTGTCTACTGTGTAAGAAAATACAGCTGAGTTCAAGAAAGTGATACAAATTTAAAAAATAGTTCCCATAGCAACTGGGTACAGTGCTAAAATTGCTATACTAAATGATCAATGTCTAAAGAAGAGGGGAAAAAACATGACAGAAGCAGTTTGCATTTTTATCATAAACTATCAAAATACAAACAAGTGGAATGTGTGTAATGCAATGCAACATAAATGTGCATTAAAGGAGAAGAGATATACATACCATAATATCAGTGCTTATTTATAAATTGTCAGATCCAGTGGAAACTTTTGAATGTATTTCTGTACACATATGAGGTATAGGGATGAATTCCACAGAGCAGAGAATAACAGGGTGCCTGTGGGCTGTTAACAATTGACAGGAATACAAATGATATACTGTATGAACAATTGAAATAGAATATAAAAAACACAATTCTTTACTTGATTTAAATAATTTAAATGTAACAGTTTCCTAACCAGCACTAAATATGCTTTTCTTTTATTATTGGAAGTCTATACAGTATAGGTATACTGTATTTACAGGATGGTGAAGTGATATTGTGGGTGATGTGAAAAAAACAGAAGAATTGGAATTTTTCAGGTCTGTTGGTATATAAGTTACAATCATGTTTACTATTTGAATTAATAAGTAGCTGAAATGCTGCTAAGGACATTTCAATAATAGTCTGTTATTTGCATGACCTTTCCCTCAGTTAAAATTAATAGGTTAATTACAATGATTTGGCTCATTAGGTTTTAAGCCCAAAAAGACTGCAGTTAAGCTTTTAGATTTAATAACTAAGTAAGAAACAATACAGAAAGCTGCAACTCTACAACATTCAATATTTTTTTAGTATTTATACTAATGCTTGACATGTTTATATATATTGATAAGGTAAATATCTCTTGATTAACTCAAAGCTGGCAAGAAAATATTTGAATCGGAATCAGATTAGGAATCATACACTTATACATTTTTTAACTCAGAACTTCTTTGTTTAATCCTGCTATTTTAATTAGCAGGTATTTTTGTAGGCAGCATTTTCACCAGTGAGTGCTTCTGATGTAGTATGCTGTAAACCGAAGGTTAACAACATATGGATCATTGTAAGAGGAAGGATGTGATGTAGTGGATCTTGTCTTTTGCAATCATGAAACCAAAGGCATTTTGCTTTTTTAGTCATGCTTGCCAGTGTCTCTATATAGTATGTCTTGGTGTTAGGTATCAACTTTTATTAATTGAATTAGATTTAATATAAATTAATTTCTATCTCACCATTTATTTAGACTTTTGTAGTTCAGATAATAATAATAATGAACTAACAAGGATTCATAGTTGATTTGGACACACCCTCCTGTTTTCATCCCCGTATTCCTGCGTGACTTTTTCCTAGTGTTTCCTCACTCCATCCAGGATTGTGTCGTCCGCATAGTGTCTGGAAAGACCTGTTCGTTACAATTAGAGTATTCTGCCACTTATAACCATCAACCACATGCAGACTAAGCCTTATAACAACCTTCCTATTTACTAACCCCACATTGGGTTGATATATATTATTGACAGGCATTTGTAAAGGTTTTATACGTTTTTTATACATTCTTTGCAGCACCGCATGTAAAATATGAACCTATTCATGCTTATTAATGCAAAATAATGTTGCAGTCAACCATTAAGAGACATTAATAAAGCCTTTGTAAACCACATATTAGATGTGCCAATAATACAGACCACATATTGAAAACAAGACTATTTTAATGACAATAATTGTAACCACTGTATTATATATATGTATGCACATACATGTATGTATGCCATACTTTCTCAATATGTTGTGTTTGAGCACCTGTGCAAGGATTCACAAAGGTTTTTCTGTGATTGACAGTAGAATGGTTGTAACCAAGATTGTCTAGTACTCCCCTGTATGTTTGCCAGTCATCTGTGATTATGCTAGTTTGTGGTCGAACGTAATGAACAATGAGGGGTATCATATGTTGTAGGTTTTTTTAAAAATTTACTGCGACAATAAATTAATTGTAGAAGTCATCAAGAGGTGATTAATTATCACTATTAGAAAATTAATCGATCAGCAACGCACACACACACAGATTCAATACACAAGATACATTTATTAATACATAAATTGTGCATATAAAACATAAAACAGTCTGCCTGGATACAGATGGCTGATCTTACTATGAGGGTTATCAAAGTGCAAGGTATATAATTGTGAAGAGATGCAAAACACAAAGACATACAAACAAAGAAATGCTTCAGTATACCGTTCGGTTATACTATTGTTAATAAGTCTAAATTAGCTACTCAAAAGTAAATACATTACTCATATGAACTGAATTAATATCAACTTGTATTGAGGTAATTCTCGAGATGCAATGTAGAACATTGGGTTTACTTATCCAGATATGGATTCGTATTTCCCGGCATTGACACTAAAGACCACCCAGTGGCTGCGTCCAGTTGCTGCACTGTTCAATAGGCATCGTCCCAGCATCCTCTGGCTTCTGGCCAACCAGTCAGGGTGCAGCTCTGAGTCAGACGAATTAGGAGGAGAGATTTCTGCTGTGCTGACGTGCCCGACAGTGTCTCTCTCAGGGACCTACTTGTAGTCTGGCTGACTAGTAGAAAGACTCTATGCATAGAGGTTGACCGCAGGTCCAAGCAAGTCACTCTTTAGTGGGAAGAAACTTGGTTTGCTTTCGGTGTAATGCTGCTGCTGAATAAAAACTTATTCAGGTTGTCGACAAGAGTCCAAAAGTATACTCCGGTGACCAAGTGAAGCGTCCATGTTGGTGTTGGTTAGCGATTTACGCATGGGCATTCCCCAGGCCAATGCTTTGCTGTAACAAGGTTCCAGTCCCTATACAGACAACACTGTCTGCAGACTGTCTCTTGATTGTGTAAGGGTGAGAAAATGGCTGGAGAAGCAAAGTTTCTGAGCTGTGTAATGTCTTATAAACCAGAACCAAGACAGGTCATGATTGGTCGAAAGTTTAGAGGGCATTTCAGACCCACGTGGGTTTACCATGTCCTACAGGTTCCTGATTGGTTGGTCAAGGTGAAAGATGAGAAACAATGACCTTTGATATGTAGGACCACAATCCAGATGTTCCCAAGAATCTCAAAGACAGATAGGCGCCAGGAATGGCCATTGATAATGATAGCCAAGCATGGCTGGGCGCATCCCCATTTGGGAGCTTCTTCTTATCTGAGAGAAAACACCTTAAATCAGAACTGCATAAATAGCTACTCTGTGGCTGCACAGAGAAAGACAGATGGGGCCTCATTTTGGAAAGCACAGCAACACTTAATTCTGACTTATTAATAAGCATTGCCATTACAATGTCTTCGTGACCTTTTCTCCACTAGACTCAGGACTGGCTTCTTTTTTTCAGTCTTCACCCCCAGCATTCCAAAACCTAATTTTTCATTTGCCATGTTGGAGAAAACCTCCTCCTTACATACTGACAAAAAAGGGAAAAAGGAAACTGGTTACTTTAAACATTATCAAATATAGTACCTATGATATAACAAGAACACATAACAAAAGTAGAGATTTGCTCTACATTTCAACCTTCATTTTGTTAAAGAATCATTCTAGTGATTCTTTTGTGTGAAATGGTTCAATCTGTAAGGTGTGTTTTTGTATTATTGCAAAATCTGCTCTCAAGAAATATGTTGTATTATTGTTAGACATTTAAGAACTGTTTATATTTTTGTCTTAATAGTGTTCCAATTGTCTGCATATACTGTATATTTTCCTATCATCAGAATACAAAGAAAAAGCTAAAAGAAAATGAAACAATTATGGAATGCCATAAATATCACATACAGAATGTAACTTTCTTTTGTGTCTAAAATTGCTCTCATTAATTACTACAAACTCCCTTCTGCCTCCCAGGAGTTGTCATGTGTCTCCGCGGTACCTCCAGATAGCTTTTACACAGATACCCCGTACCTTCTTGGCCATTTTTGACAAGGAGCTCCTGCTAGCGGCTATGTCATCCTGAATCATGTCTATTTGACGAAGATGCAGTCCTTGGAAATAATTCAAGAGTCAATGAGGGAATGTTTAGTAACTAAAGTTTCAAACAATATACAGATCCAGCCATTTAGAATGTGCAAGGGATACTGCAGAATTTTGTGGTTGAGCGGCTTTGAGAGATTGTGGTAGACTGCCCGATTCCGCAGCATTTTAGACATTTTCAGTAATATGACTACAGTTCTGTGTAAAATCACCATGTGGAGCTATAAAAGCTTAAGGGGCGTATGGTGCTTTTGGGCTGTCACAAGAAAAAGTGCAGTTCCGAATCCCATTGAATGCTGACGGACAATCATTTTCTAATTATAGAATTTAAGGTCTACACTCTTTAGACTTTTGTGAATTTTAAACTGTTGTTATACTGTAGCTTGTGAACATGATGTGCCCTTTACAGGTTAACATTCACATAATCAAAATCCAAAGGTACTGTTTGGTAGCAGACAACGAAAACATACAGTAAATATATACAGTAATCGAATGTACTTACAGTAGATGGTAGTGATAGCTAAATAAGAAAACATACACAACAGTATTCTACCTTCTTTATAAATATTATATGCATCAAAGTCTTTAACATGGTGACTTACAATGGGTTATGGTTTTAACGTCCTTAATCTGACATTTTAAAGTTTATATACTGTACTTCATAAAAAGTTACTGTATATTGTTTTATCCTTTTCTAAGAATGTGTACAGTAGTAAGAACACCACTTGCTGTTATTGGAAAAAAAAAGTAGTTTTCAAAATGGACAGAGTATGCTGTGTTAAAACGCAGCAGGTGTGGTGCGTCACAACGCGTCATAACGATCATATCTCATCATACCACAGTTATGATAACAGTATCCGGAGTCAACTTGTAAATCCGCCAGGTGGAGCTAATAAAGCTTAACGTCTCATATACAGCATTTGAGGTGTCTCCAGAAAACCTTTGGTTTCGAATCTCGCTCACTGCTGAGGGACACTCTTTTTCCAATTAAGAATTTGAGTTGTATATTCTTTAGACTGTTAATAATTTTTAACAGTTTTTTTTAAAGCATGTTTATCATTAAACATTAAAAAGTCGGTATATTTTATAAAAGCAAGATTGCTCAGTTGGACAAAAGTACACAACCTTCCAAATTATTACTTATAAATATTTTAATAATGCAGATATATTTTATGCATCAAAGTCTTTATGGAAGATATTACTAATAGTATTAAAAATGAATGACCTTGGACAGGCTGTAAGCTCAAAGTATTACCATGGTCCACTTTCTTTGTAACCGTCTGCATCAGTTTAGAAGTTTAGTCCTTCTGACTATATTAAGTTTATATACTTCGTAAAACGTTATAATGTTTTAACTATTTCTGTGAATACTAATGTTCGTTATCACAGTAATAAAATGCATACTTTTTAGAATTTGATTAATAGGGAATATAATATGGAATTGCGTATCTAAAGAAATTAATAATGACATAATTATATGCATATACTGTAGCTCAAATTATCACAGTAGTACACTTTCTTGAGAAATGTCTGGATCAGTTTAACTCATTCCCATGTGATTATGTGTGTGGCGTAATGTCTTAAGCGTGTGCCTTGCATGCCACAAGACTGGGGTTTGAACCCAGCTGTCACCATGAGTTTTCTTTTAACAAATAAACATTTCCAATATGGACACTATATTGACATTTTTATATTCCTAAATATTACAACATGTTCGAAGCTAAGTGACTTATTAATAACAATGAATAATTTCAAACTGCCACTACTGTCATTATTAATGATCATAAATATTATTGACACTATATTGAATTTGTTGGTATTTCTAAATATCACAAAACGGTCAAAGTTCACATCCTTGTAAAACAATCATGATGTTCTCATCCACTCTATTGTTTGATGATTTTTTATTTTGAAACCGTGATCTTGACTCATTCATACATTACAAACTTTCTTCGTGAAATTCTTTAAGTTAAACAAAGAAGGAAGAAGCGTTTTTCCTGTTCGTTTAAAGTTATACAGGTTGTAAAGTTATACCTGCTAATCTGCTTAACACCTTTAGAAAACATTATTTTATTTCTGTACAGAATGTGTGTTGCGTTTATAAAATTAAAGTGTTTCAAATGTTTAATTAAGAAGTAAAAAGAATTTACAGCTTACACAAAGACTCAATTTACAGTATGGAAAAATTAGTGTTAAGAAAAAACAGGACATTTGATGTTGTTTACCTTATATTTATTTTAAAAAATGAAATAAAAAATAAGATACAATTACGTTCCTGCCTCACTCGAACATTGCATGACTTTAAAAGCTGCAACAAATAGTTTAGATAGCAGAAAGTCACCTTGCTCTTACAATCTGTCACGCCCCCTGCAGCCAGAGGGCACTCCAACTCTGTCCTGTCCCTAGTTTCCTGTGCTTTTCTCTCCTTCTGGTGTCTCTCTCTCCCTAAGGCTATATATTTCTGTGTCACTTATTCTGCTTCGCTTAGCATAGACGTTCGAATGTCCTGAATCCCGCCTAGCATCCAGGTTGCCCCACGTCCGCTGCCTGAGGGCATTGGTTTCTATTTGACTCCTGAACTGCTGAGCCCGGGCTAAACCCCTACGCATATGGGTCTTTTTCCGCTCTCCTGCCTCTCCACAGTTTGTCCTTTCCGACAGCCGTGATACAATTGGCTTTTAAGCATACTGACAATACAACTTCGTCTGCCAGTGAAAAAAATACTGTGTAAAATACTTCCCCCCACAGTATATTCTCATGTATGAGTAGAATATGTCTTTTTCAATGAAAGACAGGTTCCTTTCACCCAAGACTGGCAGGAAATAGTCGAAACTCACCACACCCAGACTGTTAACTCGATCAACCATTTTGACATGTTCCTTTTAACTACATTGCTGTCGATATAGTACCAATAGCCAAAATGAAATGCTAATAGTTTGTAATGTAGGTATTTCTATATTTACAGATGCAGCCATTCAAAATGGGTGAAGTATTTCGCGGCATACCCCGGTGGGAGTGTCGCGGTATCACGCGGTTAATCGCGCGTCATTTGACGCTCTGCCGGAAACTATCCGGCGTCACCTTGTAAAACTGCCAGGGGGAGCTTAACCTCTCATGTACAGCATTTGAGCCTTTAATTTTGAACTGTGTATTACAGCATGTTAATCATCAGTCATTAAAATGTTGGTATATTTTATGAAAGCAAGATTGCTCAGTTGGACAAAAGTACACAACCTACCTTTATCAGAAATATTTATGCATCAAAGCCTTTACTGAAGATATTACTAATAGTATTAATAATGGATGGCTTTGGACAAGCTGTATACTCAAAGTATAATTTCTTTAGCACATTTGTACAATCTGTCCAAGCCATACTTTGTCAGGCATTTTGTTTTACTTCAACGAGAATAAAAGCGTCCTTGCTTTTAACAGGGCGTTTCATAATTTCTAACTACGAAAATGATTTAAAATGCGACACTTATCATTCAACTAGAGCTCAAAATATCACAAGGATCCTCAAGAGCACAGCAAAGAGTGTATTAAAAGACACTTGTATTTATCAACGCTTTCTTTTCCGTATACCAGATTTTATGGAACCACTTCAGAAGGGTGTCAGCCAGTGCATTTCTCCCTAACGATTTTAAGCATTGAAGTATTTAACTAGCATGTGAAATAGCGTGTGAAAAAGTGGTAGTTTTAAGCTTTTCTGCCAATATAATATGGAATCGCGTATCTAAAGAATTTAATAACGGTATGATTATATTCGTGTACTGCGACAGGGCTGTGTAGGGCTGTTTCGCCTCCCTGTTCATGCGAGTTGTCTTGTAGCCTACTGGTCTAGGTGCATGACTAACAACGCACAGGTTGTGTGTTCGAACCCAGCTGGTGCTGGACTTTCCTTTTAACAAACATTTCTTCGAAAAAATAGAATAGCGATATTATGGACAATCAATTGACTTTTATATTTCAAAATATCGCAACATGATCGATATTTGCGATATTTTGAATATATCTTCCCTTCTGACAGCGGTCACTGCTTCTATTGTGTGTGTGTGTGCAACAGTAAATTTTTATAGAGAAATGGAGGCTGGACAGTATGCGTTACAATATAAACATTTATATTGATTTAAATCGTGTTCTGATTTAAATCGCAAACGCGTGTTTAATTATGTGTTTTTTAATCATGATCAGGCTAATGCATTTCTACATTTTCTGTATGAACCAGCTTAGAGGTTCATACAGAAAGACAGCTTGTGTTTAAATTGAGTGTAAGGTAATTTATGCTTCTAAAGTCATGGTCAGCATTTATTATTGTACTGTGCTGTAAACTTTTTCTGTGCCTAGTCACATTATTTTATAGCGTTTTTATTGCGTTATTAAATCTGGTGGCGCTGTGTGTTAGTTTCCTGACTCCCATGTCACATGGTCTGTGATTGAATCCCATGGAACTATGACTTTATTTTTTAACAAAAATTTCTTTGAAAAAATTAAACGTTTCCCTTGGTCAGAGATTAAATAAAACCTCACTCGCACCAAACAAATTTATATTTCTAAATATCACAACATGATCGAATTTAAGTCTTTTTAATAACAATGAATAGTCACCTATGCGTTACAAAATATACATTTATATTTATTTGAATCGCGTTTTGATTTAAATCGTAAACGCGTGTTTACATATATGTGTTTAAAGGCGATATACTGTATAAAAGCGCTGATTCTTATGGAGTGTGTTCCGCCGGGGATTCAAAAAATTTATTTTAAATAAGCTGATAAAGCTTAGACTAACTGTATTCTAGCCTGTATTACAACAGAACATTGGACAATGCAACGTAAATTGCAAAAATGCACTTGGAATCTGTCCAAGCCCTCCTACAAAAATTATTTAAACTGCGACACTGATCATTCATCTCTAAATAAACTTTATTTTATATAGCGTTTTAAGCGAATAGGTAATTAGATTGCTCACAAACCTAATCGCTTTTTCTACATAAACACAGCGTGATTGCTCTCTGAAAATGCTTTTCCTTTATATTTAGGCTCAGATTTCAACTATAGATCGTATTATTATAAACTTTCTTGGAAAAATGTATTTTATGTAAACCATGTTTGCTATTAATTCATTTAGGGCTAAAATACGTTCATTGTCTTCCAATCGAGTCGAGTTGACATTGGAAGCTTGCCACACCCGGACTGTTAAACCAACGCATTAGCACGTCAAAGCCCATTGAGGGTATTGAGCCAGTATTGCCTTTAGTATTCCCCCCCTCTCCCCTCAATTCAATTCAATTCAAGGTGTTTTATTTGCATGACAGATGGGTACAAGCAGTGTTGAGTATGTATATTTTAACGCTTACGGCCGACAGGCACTGTGTAAGAGCCGGCGTACCAGAGCAGCACACCGAGGGAGCGTCTGCATTTATAACTTAGTTTTTAAAATTAGTCAAGCAATATGAAGCATCTCCTTTTACTTTTAAGTCCCTTAAATACATTGAGCACAGCTTTCTCACCACTTAAGATTGCTTTTGATACCATCCTTACACAAAGCAGAAGGGAAGCAGAAGGGAAATCTTAGTGCCTGAGCATAAAAAGAATAGGAGCATACTGCAACGCGTGTGAAGTCCATAAATGATATTAATTTTGGAACTTAAACATACAGTATATGGCTGGTCTCGGTACTTTAAAGAAAACATACACACCAGTATTCCATTTCTCCCTAAACATTTTAAGCATCGAAGTCTTTAACTAACGTGATACCGGAGTCAACAAGCATACTTTTAGAATTTGATTAAAAGGGAATATAATATGGAATCGCGTATCTCAAGAAATGAATAACGATATAATTATATTCATGTTGCAAAAGAACTGCAACGGACATAAAAACTCCCTTGCTTCTAACAGAGCATTCCATAATTTCTAACTACGAAAATGATTTAAACTGCGACACTTATCATTCAACCAGAGCTCGAAATATCACAAGGATCCTCTAGAGCACAGCAAAGACTGTATTAAAAGAATCGCGTATCTCAAGAAATTAATAAGATATAATTATATTCGTGTAATTCGTATAATTATATAATGCCAGCGAACTCTTGTTTTTATGTCCACTATAACTAAAAAGAAAAATATATTCCTAAAATGAAAATGATTTACTTTATTTCCCTCACGGGATCAATAAAAGTATCTATCATCTGTCTAAACTATGGGACAGAATTCTGGGGTCTCCCCATACCAGAGATTATGGTAGGGCTTCAGAATGGTGATTGGCTGACACCATCTGACACCCCTCTGATTGGAGAAAAAAGACGTGCTGGTTTGCTATACATACAGTACTGTACCAGGAAGAGGATTTCTTTCTGTTCGAAACGTGTATTTTAAAAGTTTAAGAAGTAAAAACCTTACAGCGTACACAGATTTCGTTATCTTTGTCTTATGCATAATAATGTTCACCGCTCTGTCTAGCAAATTAATAATAAACTTTATTTTATATAGCGTTTTAAACAAATAAGTAATTAGATTGCTCATAAACCTAATCACTTGCTTTTTCTTTTTATTTAGGCTCAGATTTCAACTATAGATCGTATTATTAATAACCATAATAACAACCAACCAACAAAAACAACCATATAAACATAATACCAACCAAAAACATAGATAACGACCACAATACAAAATCAAATATATCAAACCATTATACTCTCGCAAATTCCTCCAATTATCATAACCCTTATGCAAAACCAAACCCTCCTCCCATCCCAGTTTATCCTCTTTATCATAAACAAAATCCACCTCGATTTTCAACTTAAAGCATTACTGCTTACTGGATTTTTGAGGGGGGGGGGGGAGGTGTCTTTCGCTGGAAATCTCGCCTGCTTCCACTTTACTCAACCCCCTCTCTGCCGGAGTGCTGGCTGTGACGAATTAAACCGGTTTCACAGGTATTTTCAAAGTAGGAAGTACAGTGTTTAGTGGTAGCTGGGCTCCTCCCTCAATAGAATCGCTTTAACATGCTAATGCGTTGGTTTAACAGTCCGGGAGTGGCAAGCTTCCAATGTCAACTCGACTCGATTGGAAGACAATGAACGTATTCTAGCCCTAAATGAATTAATAGCAAACATGGTTTACATAAAATACATTTTTCCAAGAAAGTTTATAATAATACGATCTATAGTTGAAATCTGAGCCTAAATATAAAGGAAAAGCATTTTCAGAGAGCAATCACGCTGTGTTTATGTAGAAAAAGCGATTAGGTTTATAAGCAATCTAATTACCTATTCGCTTAAAACGCTATATAAAATAAAGTTTATTTAGAGATGAATGATCAGTGTCGCAGTTTAAATAATTTTTGTAGGAGGGCTTGGACAGATTCCAAGTGCATTTTTGCAATTTACGTTGCATTGTCCAATGTTCTGTTGTAATACAGGCTAGAATACAGTTAGTCTAAGCTTTATCAGCTTATTTAAAATAAATTTTTTGAATCCCCTGCGGAACACACTCCATAGGAATCAGCGCTTTTATACAGTATATCGCTTTTAAACACATATATTTAAACACGCGTTTACAATTTAAATCAAAACGCGATTCAAAAAAATATAAATGTATATTTTGTAACGCATAGGTGACTATTCATTGTTATTAAAAAGACTTAAATTCGATCATGTTGTGATATTTAGAAATATAAATTTGTTTGGTGCGAGTGAGGTTTTATTTAATCTCTGACCAAGGGAAACGTTTAATTTTTTCAAAGAAATGTTTGTTAAAAATTAAAGTCATAGTTCCATGGGATTCAATCACAGACCATGTGACATGGGAGTCAGGAAACTAACACACAGCGCCACCGGATTTAATAACGCAATAAAAACCCTATAAAATAATGTGACTGGGCACAGAAAAAGTTTACAGCACAGTACAATAATAAATGCTGACCATGACTTTAGAAGCATAAATTACCTTACACTCAATTTAAACACAAGCTGTCTTTCTGTATGAACCTCTAAGCTGGTTCATACAGAAATGTAGAAATGCATTCGCCTGATTATGATTAAAAAACACATAATTAAACACGCATTTGCGATTTAAATCAGAACACGATTTAAATCAATATAAATGTTTATATTGTAACGCATACTGTTCAGCCTCCATTTCTCTATAAAAATTTACTCTGTTGCACACACACACACAATAGAAGCAGAAAGCAGAAGCAGTGACCGTTGTCAGAAGGGAAGAAGGTGACTATTCATTGTTATCAAAAATGACTTAGAATCGATCATGTTGCGATATTTTGAAGTATAAAAGTCAATTGATTGTCCATAATATCGCTATTCTATTTTTTCGAAGAAATGTTTGTTAAAAGAAAAGTCGAGCACCAGCTGGATTCGAACACACAGCCTGTGCGTTGTTAGTCACACACGTAGACCAGTAGGCTACAAGACAACTTGCATGAACAGGGAGGCGAAACAGCCCTACAAAGCCCTGTCGCAGTACACGAATATAATCATACCGTTATTAAATTCTTTAGATACGCGATTCCATATTATATTCCCTATTAATCAAATTCTAAAAGTATGCTTGTTGACTCCGGTATCACGTTAGTTAAAGACTTCGAAGCTTAAAATGTTTAGGGAGAAATGGAATACTGGTGTGTATTTTTTTCTTTAAAGTACCAAGACCAGCTATATACTGTATGTTTACGTTCCAAAATTAATATCGTTTATGGCCTTCACACGCGTTACAGTATGCTCCTATTCTTTTTATGCTCAGCTACTAAGATTTCCCTTCAGTGGTAAAATTCAATATCTACAACGGGCACAGTAAAGACGTTTACGGTAAGTCTTTCTACGACAGACCAACGGACCACGAGTGCCCCTGTCGGTCAACCAATCACGTACCGCGGTACCCAGCGTCATCTTGCGTCATGATACGCGACACTGCAGCCAATTACCTGCGGTATGTGTCTGTACCGCGCACTTTGAATGGCTGCATCTGTATGTCATTAAATAGTAGTTTCACTAGTAACAAAGGCTAAACTTTCTTGGAAAAATGTCTTTTATGTATTGCAAATAAAATGTTTTGGTGCCGTCGTCACTGCTTTAAAAACCCCCCTCGTGGAATAATTTGACCTTTTGCCCAGCGTATGAGTCCCCCTTCCTCCCATGTACAGACTAACAAAGCAATTCAGAAATGTTAACTATCCAGGCAAAAATAAATAAAAAAAAACTTTTCTTTCTCCTGATGGTAACTGTAACAATTTCAGGTGGGTTGCTGTATCAGCATGTGGAGTCTGCAAAGGAACAAATAATAGGTTTATTCCATGCTGAAAAGAGACAAGAGAAAACACAACATTTTAGGTGTGAAGCCTTCTTCAGGTGTGAGGAACCTGAAGAAGGCTTCACAGCCGAAACTTTGTGTTTTTTCACTTCTCTTTTCAGCATTGAATAAACCTATTTCTTGTTTATTTCCCTTAGTTTAACTACTGCATGATTTCTATATCTATTTCAGCTAAATTAGGGGAATTAAATCAGTCAGAATCTTAGAGTGCCAATTGTAAAAATAACCCTTCTTCCTTTATTTGTTTAACTTAAAGAATTTCACGAAGAAAGTTTGTAATATAGTGCACTCTGAACAAGTTTGTCAAGATCACATCAAACCTTAGATTGGATGAGGACGTCATGATTGTTTCGCAAGGATGTGAACTTTGAACGTTTTGTGATATTTAGAAATACCAACAAATTCAGTATAGTGTCAATAATATTTATGATCAGTAATAATGACAGTAGTGGCAGTTTGAAATTATTCATTGTTATTAATAAATCACTTAGCTTCAAACATGTTGTGATATTTAGAAATATCAGAAATGTCAATATAGTGTCCATAATATTGTCTAATGAATAGTTGCAGTAAATGAATATAAATGAAGTACATGAATATAATTATATCGTTATTAATTTCTTTAGATACGCGATTCCATATTATATTCCCTTTTAATCAAATTCTAAAAGTATGCTTGTTGACTCCGGTATCTCTTTAGTTAAAGACTTCGATGCTTAAAATTTTTAGGGAGAAATGGAATACTGGTGTGTATGTTAAGTACCGAGACCAGCCATATACTGTATGTTTAAGTTCCAAAATTAATATAGTTTATGGCCTTCACACGCGTTGCAGTATGCTCCTATTCTTTTTATGCTCAGGCACTAAGATTTCCCTTCAGTGGTAAAATTCCATATAAATATTCAATACTTAAACGGGCACAGTTAAGACATAAAATATACATATACATATTGTATACAGACCTGTTTGCATACGGTAATATGTTTATGTTCCTAAATCAATTTCTTTTATGAGCATGTGAAAGGCATGGTGAATCGATTCTCAAAAATCACTGTACTTTGCATGATTGGAAACAAATGCGTGATTGCGAAATGCTGTGGTGTTACTTTTAGAAAGATGGTCAATGAACAAAAGAATGTGGACCAGGGCAATACTTTGAGTTTACACTTACAGCTTGTCCAAGGTCATTCATTATTAATATTATTAGTAATATCTTCGTTAAAGACTTTGATGGCGACAGCTAAAACATGAGAGGTTGAGCTTTATTAGCTCCACCTTACGGAAATTCCGGATACTATTATTTTGCTTGCGGTATTACAGGAGAATTTATGGTAACTAGCTGTATTTACCGGTAACTTGCGGTAGACTGCGTAAAGCGCACCGGAAAATAATGTGGTATTGCCCGCGCATTTTGAATGGCTGCATCTGTAATATACAGTGGTGTGAAAAAGTGTTTGCCCCCTTCCTGATTTCTGATTTTTGCATGTTTGTAACACTGAAATGACACAAATTGAAATATTAGACAAAGATAACACAAGTAAACACAAAATGCAGTTTTTAAATTAAAGTTTTTATTATTAAGGGAAAAAAAAATACAAACCTACATGGCCATGTGTGAAAAAGTGATTGCCCCCTAAACCTAATAACTGGTTGGGCCACCCTTAGCAGCAACAACTGCAATCAAGCGTTTGCGATAACTGGCAATGAGTCTTTTACAGCACTGTGGAGGAATTTTGGCCCACTCATCTTTGCAGAATTGTTGTAATTCAGCCACATTGGAGGGTTTTTTAGCCTTAACCGCTTTTTTAAGGTCATGCCACAACATCTCAATCGGATTCAGGTCAGGACTTTGACTAGGCCACTCCAAAGTCTTCATTTTGTTTTTCTTAAGCCATTCAGAGGTGGACTTGCTGGTGTGTTTTGGATCATTGTCCTGCTGCAGAACCCAAGTGCGCTTCAGCTTGAGGTCACAAACAGATGGCTGGAAATTCTCCTTCAGGATTTTTTGGTAGACAGCAGAATTCATGGTTCCATTTACCACAGCAAGTCTTCCAGGTGCTAAAGCAGCAAAACAGCCCCAGAACATCACACTACCACCACCATATTTTACTGTTGGTATGATGTTCCTTTTCTGAAATGCTGTGTTACTTTTACGCCAGATGTAATGGGACACAAACCTTCTAAAAAGTTCAACTTTTGTCTCATCAGTCCACAGAGTATTTTCCCAAAAGTCTTGGGGATCATCAAGATGTTTTCTGGCAAAACTGAGACGAGCCTTTATATTCTTTTTGCTCAGCACTGGTTTTCGTCTTGGAACTCTGCCATGCAGGCCATTTTTGCCCAGTCTCTTTCTCATGGCGGAGTCATGAACACTGACCTTAACTGAGGCAAGTGAAGCCTGTAGTTCTTTGGATGTTGTTGTGGGTTTTTTTGTGACCTCTTGGATGAGTCATTGCTGCGCTCTTGGGGTAATTTTGGTCTGCCAGCCACTCCTGGGAAGGTTCACCACTGTTCCATGTTTTCACCATTTGTGGATAATGGCTCTCACTGTGGTTCGTTGGAGTCCCAAAGCTTTAGAAATGGCTTTATAACCTTTTCCAGACTGATAAATCTCAATTACTCTGTTTCTCATTTGTTCCTGAATTTCTCTGGATCGCAGCATGATGTCTTGCTTTTGAGGATCTTTTGGTCTACTTCACTTTGTCAGGCAGGTCCTATTTAAGTGATTTCTTGATTGAGAACAGTTGTGGCAGTAATCAGGCCTGGGTGTGGCTAGAGAAATTGAACTCAGCTTTCCAAAGATGTGATAAACTACAGTTGATTTATGTTTTAACAGGGGGGGCAATCACTTTTTCAACAAAGGGCCATGTAGGTTTGGATTTTTTTCCCTTAATAATAAAAACCTCCATTTAAAAACTGCATTTTGTGTTTACTTGTGTTATCTTTGTCTAATATTTCAATTTGTTTGATGATCTGAAACATTTCTGTGTGACAAACATGCAAAAAAATAAGAAATCAGGAAGGGGGCAAACACTTTTTCACACCACTGTATAAATCTAATATATATATAATAACCCCAGTATGTAACTGAATGAAAGACTTCGATGCTTAAAATGTTTAGGAAGAAAGTGGAATACTGGTGTGTTTTTTTTCTTTAAAATATCAATACCAGCAATATACAGTTTACATAATATGTTTATGTTCCTAAATTAATATCATTTATGACCTTCAGATGCGTTATGCTCCACTTCTTTTTATGCTCAGCTACTAAAATGTCCCTTTAGTTGTAAAATTCCACATTTATTCCACATAAATATTCAATACTAAGCAGATTAAAACTTGCACAGTAAAGAGATTAAACGATTAATTTGTTTCACTAACAACCAATGCACCAATAGTGCCCCTGTCTGTCATTTTGGCCAGCCAAATCACGTACCGCGGTACATCGTGGTGCAGTGTAGGTAATTTTGCTGGGTATGGGGTTGTACCATACATTTTGAAAGGCTGCATCTGTATCTAAGATGAGCATGTGTTTTATGTGTATTGGAAATACATTCTATTTTCTCCCACAGATCTTGTTCGTTTCACCCCACCCTACATTACACCTTAAAAGGTAAAAGTAATTTATACTGTATAATGTGGCTAACAGCATGTTAATAAAGGTTAATAGCATACTTATGTGGCATGTATGTGGTATGTGCTTCATTATTTTTGGTATTTGCTAATTTAGAAAACATGCTCACTTAATTACTTTCTCTAATTTATTTAGGCAGAAAGGGTTGTGATTCTCCTACAACACTATTGGCAGTTGAAAGTTACAAGGCACAATTGGAAAGTCTGTGGCAAGAAGAAAAGAACAAAGAACTAATTAATCACTGAATGGGATTTTCTAAGAGACCAGTTGATGGAATGTAAGTAAGACTTTTTTCTATGTTATGTAGGTAAGGTTCATTATTACTGTACCATGCCAGTAGCTAATGAGGACAAGACTTTACCAAAAATACCTATTTATATAATTATAAGACAAATGTAAACAATGTGCAATTGCAGTGTAACGTCTGTTTCAATAAATGCATCAAAATTTAGACTTAATTTGAATGTCAATCAGCATTTGTCTTTTGTAGATTTATTAAGTTTAATATTTTTAATATCTTTAAATAACATTAATTGCTTTTCACAGCAAGAAAAAGAAAGTCAGCTTTTTCAACTGAGTCATCTTTATCAGAAGATGAAAACACATCATGTTCTTCGCTATCATCTGAATCCTCTTCTGATTCTTCTCACAAGAAAAAGAGAATTAGGAAGAAAAGGAAGAAGAGTGAAGTTCATAGAGGCAATAAGAGAGGTAAATACTAATGTGGCTGCTGTATACAGTATGTAAAAATGAGTTTGTGTTGTATATGACTTTTTTTTAACTAATTGGGTAGTTAAGTGTCATTTCCCTGGGCAAAGATGATAGAAAGATTGACTAGCATGTGGAGGTGGCAGCTTATTATTTATACACTGAAATGTTAATATTTCAGTTGACCCCTCACGTTGGACACCACACCTATCTAAAGATATCTTGGGCTCCCAACCTCCAAACAGAACCACACACTAAAACAGATTGTGGCTTTGCTGGCTAATGTGTGCTTTTCACACATGTTTTTCAGTTTATGGTGGATTACAAAACACAAGTAGTTGTGTTATTAGAAATCATTTAAAAACCTCAACTAGGACATATAGTGGGACTTTATGGTTTCTACAGCACCTGTTACAGGATTATTCAGTCAGTACCTGTAACACAGTCTTAAATTAAAAAAGTCAAAATGATTTAAAGATAAGTGATTTCATTTTGAATATGAGTGAAAGTTGTGGAAAGAAGGAAAATGTGTTCTTTGTTGCACTATCAGTGTTGCCTCTAAGAACCAGTCATGACAAAAACCTAGATATAATTCCTGTATGAATGAAATGTTTTTCTCTGTGTAAGATTCACACTTAGGTTCACATTTTAACATCTGTTAATGTGTTGCTCATGCTCTATAAACTATGAGTTTGTGTTAAATCCATCTTAAGAAAACATTTACAAAGCATATAAAATCACAGTTAATAAAGGCCTTAGAACACCTTTGTTAATTCTTAATACTTTGTTCATTTTTAATAAACTATGAATCCCTGTTAGTTCAAAATTAATAGAGCATTTATAAACCCTTAATATTGCAACCTTATTCTAAAGTGCTACCGAAAAGGGAATAGACATACAAATGGGTTTTAATAATGCGATAAGTAACCTTCATGATTCCTAACCACATTTAGAAATACATTTTTACAAGGCAGTATTTGGAATTTATTACAGTCATGACAAAAGCATCAATATGAATTTGAGTTCTTCAATAATTAATCTGGATTTAAATTGAATTTTTCATTAAAAGCTTTTTAATATGGTTTATAAACTGAAGTACTCAGAAATATATATATATTTAAATATTTAACCTGTTTAGTGTTTTCATTGATTTCAAATATAATTACATCTTTCTCTATAATAAGCAGCTTTAATTGAGTGCCTTACTTTAATATGTAGTTTGACATTAGTCTCAAAATGACTTTCTTTCACACAGAATGAAAAAAAAGTGTGAATAAAAAGTGTGAATATTTGATAAATGATTATCTTTTTTAAAAGTTGTGGTATTTCTAAAATGTAATAATGTATTTTTTTTCTTTTTAATACTTTTTGGTGTCAGGTGGAATTTGGCATTTTTTAATTTTGTACACTTCTGGAAAATAAATGTATTTCACATAATTTTTATTATATTTTATGATATACAATTTTTATGGTATTTGGATAACTAGACTAGCTTCAAGCTATGTTTTACATATAAATAATAATGATATAATAATAATAAAAAGCATTATCATCATTTTTGAAAGCTTCTGTAGGGGAATCTCTCTTACATATAAACTTTAGTAGATAAGTACTCCTTTTGCTGATAACTGCATAGTTTCTAGCAGTGATGGGCTCACCACCTTAATTTACTAGTATGAAAGAGTTAAAGATTTGCAGTGTGATTTGTGAAATGTTTCTAAAAAAACAATTCCAATACCACCAAGAGCAAAAAAGATGAAGATGTAGCAATGTCTTTTTTTCCAGTATAACTTGCGTAGTATAATGTAATCAGTATTGAAAGTATTTATTTACTCTTTCAGACTGAAGTCCCCTGCCACTTCCAATTGGCAACCCAATGAAGCTTAGCAGGTGTGAGCCTGGTCAGTACCTGGATGGTAAAAACTAAGGTTGCTGCTGGAAGAGGTGTTAGTGAGGCCAGCAGGGAGCGCTCACCCTGTGGTCCATGTGGGTCCTAATGCCCCAATATAGTGACGGGGACACTATACTGTAAAACGAGCGCCGTCTTTCGGATGAGACTGAAACCAAGGTCCAGACTCTGTGGTCATTAAAAATCCCAGGGTGTTTCACGAAAAGAGTAAGGGTGTAACCCCGGCATCCTGGCCAAATTTCCCATGCCTCCTAATAATCCCCCTCTATGAATTGGCTACTTTATTTTGTTCTCCTCCTCTCCCCTCCGACGGCAGGCGGAGCGACGCGCCAGTTGGAGTATTCTCGGTCGCATTTAATGGCAACGTCAGCTCAAAGATGTGGTTCAAACCCCCAACTGGAGACCGAGGTGCCGACAAGCGGACCCTGCTGATGCAGGATTAACGCTAGGATGAGAGAGATTCCAGCCTGAAGTCATGCCTCTTGGCACCTTATATCAACTACGTATAGTCAATGCAGTAACCCTAGATCTGTGTTGTTGAATTTCAATCCAAATTGAAGAACTTGAGGATGATTTTTGGCCCAGGCTCTGATGTTACATGTGCTACATGTGCAAAATATTTTAAAAACATCATTATTCTGCCTTAGAAATATTGCCAGACTATGTCCTAAGTTTTCCCTAAATGTAGCTGAAAAGCTGGTCAACATTTTTGTCTTTTCTCAAATCAGTTATTACTATTATACTTATAAATTGTAGAAATTACAGTGATAATAATTATTGGCTTTGGATAAGTAGCTCGGTAACTTTCTTCTTGAGCTCAAATAGTTCAGTTTTCATCAAAATTACTAATCAGTATTGAAGAAAGATGTGAAGACGGGGGTTTAAATTAAATCCTTTCTGTACGAGGTTTAGACTTCTAAACAACAAGCTGGAGTTTATGGCAGGAAAGGGGGTTAACTGATAAGGATTCCAGAAGCAAGCTAGGAACCCCCTGGGGGTGTAATCTTAAACTGACCATTTGGACAGGATCTCTTAACTGGCCAAATACCATGACCCCGCTCTTTACCATAAGACCGAGTGACGTCCGAAACGGAAAAGAAAATACTATATAATCTAAAAGTTTTTACCGGCACATTAAACAATACTTCGGTTTTGTTGTTTCTTGCGGGAAACAAGACTTTGGCTTTATTGTTCCTTGCATGCAATAAACTCATCTGTTTAACTTCATCTCGGGATCCAGAACCTTATTCTTTCTGTTACAGGCTTCAACATGTATTTTACAATTACAAACCAACATCATAATGCAACAAAAAGTTCTAAGAATGTATTTATTTACTAGTTGTTAAAGTGAATGAACTTCATGTACATTTCAGTGAATAAATGTATTTATTCATTGCATACCCCACTTGTGACATGCAGTGGTGCTAGAAAGTTTTTAGAATTTTCTGAATTTCTGCATAAATGTGACCTGAATTGTGATCAGATCTTCATCTAAGTCATAAAAATAGATAAAGAGAACCCAATAAAACAAGTAACATACAAAATGATATACTTCTACATTCATTTATTGATCAAAATGATCCATCAGTAAATGTCTTTGTCAGAAAAGGTATGAATATTCCATTACAAATCAAAATTCTGAAATACACCTTTCTGCAGTAAATACACAATTAAATAGTTAAAATATTATTAACAAAAATAAAATATCATTACTCCTTTTATGTACGTAAATATTTTAAAGAAAATACTGCCCCCTCTTAATGGTATCTCCTTATAAATCAACCCAAGCATGTGCAACCCTGTGTCGAAGAAAACTCAGTCTTCACTCAGTTTAGGAGATTGTCAAACAGAGATCTTTAATTCAATCAGCTGAAGGGGAGAATATCACAGAGAAAGGGTTTCCCCTAGCACTCAAGACATGCTCACTGTACTGAAGTTATACTTTCCTTTTTATACATTAAAAGTACAGGGAATGGGGCAGTGTCAGAAGTCAAACAAAACAGGACAGGAAGATGCCATTTGACATCCTGCAATCGGTTTCATTTCTCTCTGGTTGAATGGGTGTGAAGAATCACAGGCTTTAGTTTGCAGAAAGATAGTGGTCTTAGGTGCGAACAGTAAACCTTTCCCGCGCATAGTTACTGTCTTGACCTTTTAACTCGGTCTTCCACACCTGGAACAGGCAGTTTTAAGCCAGCCCCTCCATACTTGAACAGCCTTACTTTACTCTGTGTGTGCACCCACAAAGCAAGCAAATCTATCCCTGGAATTACAGACTAGGTAAAGTGTGTTTAATTTTGAAATCAGATTTATTGCCTTTGTTTAGATAGTAAAATGTTTTTGCTTATGTGTTTGTGTGTGTATGTGTGGATAACTCACGAGTGCCAAGTGATCTTGAAACGGACTCTCTAATCACATCCCCCCTTATCTGACTTTGGAGTAAGATGAATGAAGATGGATAAACTGGCTTCATCACTGTGTTCTCCTCTCCACTGTTAGCTGATGTGTTGTGAGCCTTCTGACCCACTATGGCTGCCTAAACATCATCCACGTGGTGGAGGGGAGTCCCCATTACCTATAAAGCACTTTAAGTGGAGTGTCCAGAAAAAGCACTATATACAGTGCCTTGCGAAAGTATTCGGCCCCCTTGAACTTTTCAACCTTTTGCCACATTTCAGGCTTCAAACATAAAGATATAAATTTTTTATTTTATGTGAAGAATCACCAACAAGTGGGACACAATTGTGAAGTGGAACGAAATCTATTGGATTTTTGAAACTTTTTTAACTAATAAAAAAATGAAAAGTGGGGCGTGCAAAATTATTCGGCCCCCTTGCGTTAATACTTTGTAGAGCCACCTTTTGCTGCGATTACAGCTGCAAGTCGCTTGGGGTATGTCTCTATCAGTTTTGCACATCGAGAGACTGAAATTCTTGCCCATTCTTCCTTGCAAAACAGCTCGAGCTCAGTGAGGTTGGATGGAGAGCGTTTGTGAACAGCAGTTTTCAGCTCTTTCCACAGATTCTCGATTGGATTCAGGTCTGGACTTTGACTTGGCCATTCAAACACCTGGATACGTTTATTTGTGAACCATTCCTTTGTAGATTTTGCTGTATGTTTGGGATCATTGTCTTGTTGGAAGATAAATCTCCGTCCCAGTTTCAGGTCTTTTGCAGACTCCAACAGGTTTTCATCCAGAATGGTCCTGTATTTGGCTGCATCCATCTTCCCCTCAATTTTAACCATCTTCCCTGTCCCTGCTGAAGAAAAGCAGGCCCAAACCATGATGCTGCCACCACCATGTTTGACAGTGGGGATGGTGTGTTGAGGGTGATGAGCTGTGTTGCTTTTACGCCAAACATATCGTTTTGCATTGTGGGCAAAAAGTTCGATTTTGGTTTCATCTGACCAGAGCACCTTCTTCCACATGTTTGGGGTGTCTCCCAGGTGGCTTGTGGCAAACTTTAGACGAGACTTTTTATGGATATCTTTGAGAAATGGCTTTCTTCTTGCCACTCTTCCATAAAGGCCAGATTTGTGCAGTGTAAGACTGATTGTTGTCCTATGGACAGACTCTCCCACCTCAGCTGTAGTTCTCTGCAGTTCATCCAGAGTGATCATGGGCCTCTTGGCTGCATCTCTGATCAGTCTTCTCCTTGTCTGAGCTGAAAGTTTAGAGGGACGGCCAGGTCTTGGTAGATTTGCAGTGGTCTGATACTCCTTCCATTTCAAGATGATCGCTTGCACAGTGCTCCTTGGGATGTTTGAAGCTTGGGAAATCTTTTTGTATCCAAATCCGGCTTTAAACTTCTCCACAACAGTATTACGGACCTGCCTGGTGTGTTCCTTGGTCTTCATGATGCTCTCTGCGCTTTCAACAGAACCTTGAGACTATCACAGAGCAGGTGCATTTATACAGAGACTTGATTACACACAGGTGGATTCTATTTATCACCATCAGTCATTTAGGACAACATTGGATCATTCAGAGATCCTCGCTGAACTTCTGAAGTGAGTTTGCTGCACTGAAAGTAAAGGGGCCGAATAATTTTGCACGCCCCACTTTTCATTTTTTTATTAGTTAAAAAAGTTTCAAAAATCCAATAGATTTCGTTCCACTTCACAATTGTGTCCCACTTGTTGGTGATTCTTCACATAAAATAAAAAATTTATATCTTTATGTTTGAAGCCTGAAATGTGGCAAAAGGTTGAAAAGTTCAAGGGGGCCGAATACTTTCGCAAGGCACTGTAAGTGTAAGGAATTATTATTAATTATTATTAAGAGAAATCTAATTGGGGGGGTCGCGGGCATGAGGGAACCATGTAGTTTGGGATGGGACTGTAGAAGATGCCTAGGAACTACCTGAGGAACTACACAGAGGTCAGAACTGCTGCATTAGTTTGGGATATTTGTTGGATAGCTAGAGTCTAATGTGGTGCTTTTGGCCAGACTGGAATGTGTTTATTTTACCCTTGTGTTTTTTGTATAATGTGTTGTGGGTGTTGAGTCTACAGTGTTGAATGTTGTTACCAACTAGAAAATAGTGGGGCATAATTAAAAGAGCATTTAAATCATACTAGTGTGTGTTTATGGTTTGTGCATGCACTGGTGAATTTGGGAGATTAATAGGCAAGAAAAGGAGGGTCCTAGCACATTTAATAATTGCAAAGCAGCATAGTTGGCCACAAAGTAAGAATAATTCTTGTCTGAATGATCACCTATTTGTGACAGATTCTCAGCATAGTTTCTGTTAGCACCATGCCAATTTCAGTTCAGTCTTTCTGAGTTCTGTTTTGTTTGTAGTTGTTTACAATACATGTGCATATTTCTGCAATGATTATCTTGGCTGCAACCAAATTACACTCTGTGGAGCATCATCTGTTTTCAGAATTTAATGAGTACAATAGTAGGAACTGAAAGGTTATACATTTTTGAATCCTGTATTATTGGCTAAACAGCAGTGAAAATGCATGGCATGTTGAAAAAGTGTCTTTTAAATATTAATGCAATGGTTTCTGTCTCATTGCAGGAGCTAGACAGTCTGTACACGTGTAAATGCCATGGAGTGCTAATTAACAATGTGTGAATCTTGTTTTATTCCATTGTATGTGTTGCATTAAGTTTGATATAAAGTGTGATATGCTTCAGGCATTTTCTCCAATTTGTCTTTAAAAAACAACAGACTTAAAATATCAAACAAAACTTTATTCATTAGGATTTTTTTTTCAATTATTCCTTCTAAGAATAATAAGGATCATGTATAGACAATACACCTGTCACATAACTCTGGGAAAATCTGATTTTCCTTTATTGCGAAATCCACAGGCAAAAACTCTACTATTTCAGTAATCGTATGTTTGCAATACACAAATTTGTTACCATTCATTTGTGAACATCTAGAGAGATAGATTTAGTGCTGGATAGGATTAATTTTGTTTATTATGATACATGTTTTCTATGTTTGGTCTGTTTAGCAGTTTTGCCGTATTTAGATTATAAGAGTAGAATTCTTGTATAGATTCTCTATGTCATTTATTGACAATCTACATTTATTGTGGTCGATTGAATGTTATGTAACATTGTGTATGTGTGTTATTTTCAGAAGCATATTGCTGCCATCAAGGAAAAAAATGTGTTGTCTAAAATTGAAAAGTATTTCATAAAAATAGTAATTTGAATGTGATACTCAGGGTCTAGAACAACTGTCATACAATACCTACATTATCATGAGTTGACTTTCAGTCAGCAGTGGAATCGATTGGATGTAAAAAGTTTTGCTGCAGTAGGTCATACCTTTGATCTAAGGTAAGATAAATCCCACAAATCTGGTGAGCTTTTGACCATTAGACAAATATTTTTAACATTATATAAGGCTGTAATTTAGATACATATATTTATGCTCTGACTAATGGATACAATTTCAAAGTGTTTTTCATTTGCTTATTCATATTGTCAATTGTTTTTCATGTGTAACATCATATTTTAAGGGTTTAAATAAAAAGTACATACATTTTAATTTAAATGTGGTTCCTTAAGTTAAATTGAATATTAGTATTTTTCAAATTTAGTATTTCAAAAATAAATGCCAATACTTGAACTTTAACTTTATTGCCATATGTAACCGGTACTGGTACAATGGAATTCTTACTTACAGAAAGTCTCTCTATTGTAAAACAAGTGTAAAAAACAAAACAAACTGCAAACAGTGCATCAAGACAATATACAAACAAACAGTAGACAATGTGCAAGTAAACATGTAGACAATTTGAATGTAAACAATACAGATGTGTAAACAATGACTGGAGATGTGCAATAGATAAGAAATCATAAAGAGGTAGATGGTGATGGTGTAGGTGTGGTCCGAGGGGGATGGCTAAATGTGTTCGCCAGTCTCACTGCTTGTGGATAGAAGCTATTGAAGAATCTAGTGGTAAGTGTCCGTATGCTCTTATATCTCTTGCCTGAGGGCAGTGGGGTGAAGAGCTCATGCCCGGGGTGGTGACTGTCCTCTATGATGGCCAGAATTCTACCACGGCAGCGGTCCTCATAGAGCTGTTTAATCTCGGTGAGACCGCAGCCGATAATCTTCTGGTCCATATTGACCATTCTCTGCAGTGCCTTTCTTTCTCGCAAAGAGGTGTTGCCATACCACACGGTGATCCCGTTGGTGAGGATGCTCTTGATGGTGCAGCAGTAGAAGTTCACCAACACATGTATTGGCATCCCCCATCGCTTGAGGCACCTCAAGAAATAAAGGCGCTGCTGAGCCTTCTTCATGATAGAGTCAGTGTTCACAGTCCAGGTTAGATCTTTAGAGATGTGAATTCCCAAAAACCTAAAGCTGGTGACTGTTTCCACTTCCGTTCCATCAATATTGAGTGGGCTGTGAGTGTATGGCCTGTGTCTCTGAAAGTCCACTATTAGCTCTTTCGTTTTCTTTATGTTCAAGTCCAGGTTATTGCTATGACACCACCTAAGCAGCTGTACAACTTCATCCCTGTAAGTGGACTCGTCATCATCACTGATCAATCCTATTATAGTGGTGTCTTCTGCAAACTTAATGATGCGGTTGTTGCTGTGTCTTGCTGTGCAGTCGTGAGTAAATAGGGAGTACAACCTTGGACTCAGACAGCAGCCTTGTGGGGTTCCAGTGCTCAGGGTAAGTGGTGTTGATTTTTTATTGCCTATCCGCACCACCTGTGGTCTCTCGATAAGAAAGTTCAGCAGCCAGTTGCAGACAGAGTTGCACAGACCTTATCCCCTGAGCTTTGTCACCAGTTGACTGGTTATGATGGAATTGAATGCTGAACTGTAGTCCACAAACAGCATTCTCACATACGAGTTCTTAGTGTCCAGGTGTTCCAAGGCTGTATGCAGAGCCAGGGAGACAGCATCATCCACTGATCTGTTGTTCTGGTAGGCGAACTGCAAGTGGTCCAGGGACTCTGTAATGGAGGAGTTCATGTGTGAGAACACCAGCTTCTCCAGGCATTTCATCACCACAGATGTTAATGCTACTGGGCAGAAATCATTCAGGCATGTCACTTTTGCCTTTTTGGGGGTTGGAACAATAGTGTTTTTTTTTAAAGCAGGTGGGGACCATGGACTGTGACAGGGAGGAGTTAAAGATGTCCATAAACACTGTGGTCAGCTGGGCTGCACATGTCCTCAGGACGCGAGGTGGTATCCCATCAGGCCCTGCAGCCTTACGGATTTTCACCCTGCTCAGAGTCTTCTGCACGTCCTGCTCTGGGAGTTTCAGAACAATCTCGACCTGCACACTTTGGGGGGTCTTCTCAGCATTGCCCGTGTTCAGAGCATCATAGCGGGCATAGAAATGGTTCAGCTCGTCAGGCAGGGATGCGTTGTTCGTGTCAATCTCCTGGCTGCAGCTCTTGTAGCCTGTGATTGACTGTAATCCCTGCCACAGCCTCCGGGTGTCAGCGCACTGCTTTTCAAGCCGCACTCTGTAGCTCCATTTGGCGCGTTTTATGGCTTCCTCTAATGCATACCGTGATTTCTTGTAAAGCTCTTTGTCCCCCGATTTGAACGCGGTGGATCTATCTTTTATTTTATTGCAAATGTCGTTGTTGAACCACTGTTTCTGATTGGGAAATTACCTCATTTTCATTTCTGGTACACAAATGTTAGTGCAGTATTTAATATAGCTGGTGACCGCGTCCGTATACTCTTTTAAATCTGTGTCGGGAGCTCTGAATGCGTCTATACCCACTCTGTACAATCAAAGCAGTCTATTAACTTGCTTTCCGCCTCCTCAGACCAAAAACGCACTGACCTGTTCGCAATGGGTGAGGTCTTCAGCTTCTGTTTGTACCAGATCTACACAGAGAGGATTTTTTTGAATAACAGGCTATCAATGCATAATGTGCTGTTATGTTAAATACTAAAATCAAAAACGTATTCTTTGTATTAAATAAAATTTAATAATTTAAAATTTAAGAATGTGTATTCTATGAAATTTTCACTACCACATTAAATATTTTAATAGGTTTGTTTGAACAACAGAGTTGGATGCTCTTTGCTAAAGTTGCTTAAGTCGAATGCCATTAGTATTGTCTTATTTTTTAAGATGCTGCTTATCCCCCAATTAAAAGATTTCCATAGACAAGTTCCCTTTATTAAAGTGCCACAATTACTAGTGACTGGCTGCTGAATCATGCCAATGTCCTGAGTTTAATGATTGGATGTTATCAATATGAAGAAGTGCCTGAGACTTTTCATGCAAGTTCAGTAGATACTTATTCTGTTTTACTGAACTTTGGTGTTTATATGTAGTTCATTTCCCATGCTGTATATTTCATATTTTTGCCATTTCATTTGTAGGAGTTTTGTGAATTTACTGGTACAATTTATTAATCGTAGCAGTAATCACGAGGTGATTTATATTGGCTATTAGAAAATCAATCGTTCAGCGACGCACACACACGGATTTAATACACCATATACATTTATTAATACATAAACTGTGCATATAAAACATATAATAGTCTGCCTTAGTCAAATCAAATAAAATCAAAGTTTATTTATCAAATGCACAACAATACAGCGTGCAGCAGTAGATGCTGGCAATGAAATGTCTTTTCTGCAAGCTCACAAAAATCACAAGAATTACAAAAATCACAAAATTAAAGTTACGAAAATAAGATTACATAATAATAGATGTAATAGAAATTAAATAAAACTCAATATGAATAGAGCTGTTATGTGTCCATGGTGTATAAAATATATACAAGTAGTGCAGTATGCTGAATACAATGAAAACTGTGTGTCCATGTAGCCATTACAGGTGATTTGCTAAAGGAGCTGCAGGTTGGCTATTTAGCAGTCTTGTTGCCTGGAGGTAGAAGCTGTTCCATAGTCTGTTGGACTTGGACCAAATGCTTCTGTACCATTTACAGGATGGTACGAGGGAAAACA
This sequence comes from Lepisosteus platostomus, assembly GCF_059453375.1. NCBI lineage: Eukaryota > Metazoa > Chordata > Actinopteri > Semionotiformes > Lepisosteidae > Lepisosteus > Lepisosteus platostomus. The sequence continues at coordinate 45,866,547 of NC_142612.1, read as the reverse complement.
GTTTGTGACTGGAATGACTGGGGTCCTTGAGAATGGACCTATCCTTCTTAAGACATCTAGCTGAGTAGATATCCTGGATGTTTGGTAGCTCACAACTGGTAATGAGCTGGGCTGGCTTCACCACCCTATGCAGTAGTTTGCGATCCCGGGCAGAGCAGTTCCCATACCAGGCAGTGATGCAGCCAGTCAGGATGCTCTCAATAGTGCACCTGTAGAACTTGGCCTGGATATGTGATGGCATGCCAAACGTCTTTAGCCTGTGGAGAAAGAATAATATAGATGGCAGATCTTACGAAGAGATGCAAAACACAAAAACAAAGAATATGCTTTAGTACGCCGTTCAGCTATACTATCGTTAATCAGTCTCATTAATATAAATTCTACATTAGCTACTCAATAGTAAATACAGTACTCATATAAATTGAATTGATCTGAACTTGTGTTGAGGAACAATTGAATTTTTGAGATGCAATGTAGAACAGTGGGTTTACTTATCCAGATATGGATTCTTATTTCCTGGCACGGACACCAAAGACCAGCTAGTGGCTGCGTCTAGTCGCTGCAGCGTTCAATAGGCGTTGTCCCGTCATCCCATTCTCTGGCTCCTGGCCAACCAGTTGGGGTGCAGCTCGGAGTCGGTCGAATTAGAAGAGATTTCTGCTGTGGCAATCCGCTCGACAGTGTCTCTCTTAGTGACCTACTCATAGTCTGGCTGACTAGTAGAAAGTCACGGGTGACCGTGGGTCCGAGCAAGTCACTCTTTTGGGGAGCAGGAACTGAAGCACTATTGCTGAATAAAATTAAATCAGGTTGTCCACAAGAGTCCAAATGTATAATCTGGTGATCAAGCAAAACGTATAAGTTTGTGTTGGCTATCGATTTATGTACGGGCATTCCCCTGGCTGACACTTTGCTGAAACAAGGTTCCAGACCCTATACACACAATACTGGCCATCACATGATTGTCTCTGAGGGTGTGAAAATTGGCTGGAGAACCAAAGTTTCTGAGCTGTCTTTTAAACCAGAACCAAGACAGGTGATGATTGGTCGAAAGTTTAGCGGGCATTTCAGACCCACGTGGGTTAACCACATCCTGTAGGTTCCTGATTGGTTGGTCAAGGTGAGAGATGTGTAACAATGACCTCTGACATCTAGGACTACAATCCAGATGTTCCCAAGAATCTCACAGACAGATAGGTGCCAGGAATGGCCATTGATCATGATAGACAAGGATGGCTGGGCGCATCCCCATTTCGGAGCTGTTCCTTATCTGAGAGAAAACACCTTAAATCAGAACTGCATAAATAGCTTCTCTGTGGCTGCACAGAGAAAGACAGATGGGGCCTTAAGTACAGCAACACTTAATTCTGATTGCCGCTACACATTCAATAGAAAAAACATGTTATTCTTTTTTATTCCACCTTTATTTGTACATTGGGGTATTTACTAGAAAAGACCATTTTTAATTAAAGGTTTGATATAGAGATTATAGTATTTGTGTTTTTCTTTAAATGCCATTATGGTCTTTAGGCCTTTTTTGTGTACTGTAGACTATGCCCATTTCATTTTGTCAGTTTTAGCCTGTCCCATGTGTTATGCTAAAAGAGAAAGATTAATGGAACACCGAAACGTTACTGTAGTCACTGTCATCATCCTGATAAAATAATAATAATTCGAGTTTTAATTGAGCTAAAGTGATTTTAAGTACCTAAAATTAATCTCACACATACAGTGTATATCAACACATATACATTTTACTTTTAGTTTCCCTAACTCTCTTGTGAATTAGAACGTCAACAGAAAGAAATTTCTGGAGTTTCCTTAGAATCCATGGTATGTCTGTAAACAACATTTTAGAAATTAAATTAAAGAGTTGTTTAATCCATATGTTAGTCTACCTGAATCTGAATAGAATAACTTATCAACCTCTGATCTATACTGAAAAGTATTATTAAAATAATCTGAAAAAACAATATATGGTTTGGCCAGAATTATTCTTTACTAACGCAGCAAATTTCTGGGCTATTTTGATTGTTTGTATATAAGGAATAGTGTTTTTATCAAAATTTGAAGGTGTACACCATGTGGTCTACTCCAGTCTTGGTGCTGCCTTTGACACAGTTGACCACTCTGTTTTGTTACACAGGCTTGAGTTTGTGGTTGGATAATCTGGAACCGCCCTTAAGTGGTTTACTTATTTATATTTAACTAATCCTTTTCATTATGTTCAAATATCTGATAATTGTACTGCTACAGTGCCTTGCGAAAGTATTCGGCCCCCTTGAACTTTTCAACCTTTTGCCACATTTCAGGCTTCAAACATAAAGATATAAATTTTTTATTTTATGTGAAGAATCACCAACAAGTGGGACACAATTGTGAAGTGGAACGAAATCTATTGGATTTTTGAAACTTTTTTAACTAATAAAAAAATGAAAAGTGGGGTGTGCAAAATTATTCGCCCCCTTTACTTTCAGTGCAGCAAACTCACTCCAGAAGTTCAGCGAGGATCTCTGAATGATCCAATGTTGTCCTAAATGACTGATGGTGATAAATAGAATCCACCTGTGTGTAATCAAGTCTCTGTATAAATGCACCTGCTCTGTGATAGTCTCAAGGTTCTGTTGAAAGCGCAGAGAGCATCATGAAGACCAAGGAACACACCAGGCAGGTCCGTAATACTGTTGTGGAGAAGTTTAAAGCCGGATTTGGATACAAAAAGATTTCCCAAGCTTCAAACATCCCAAGGAGCACTGTGCAAGCGATCATCTTGAAATGGAAGGAGTATCAGACCACTGCAAATCTACCAAGACCTGGCCGTCCCTCTAAACTTTCAGCTCAGACAAGGAGAAGACTGATCAGAGATGCAGCCAAGAGGCCCATGATCACTCTGGATGAACTGCAGAGAACTACAGCTGAGGTGGGAGAGTCTGTCCATAGGACAACAATCAGTCTTACACTGCACAAATCTGGCCTTTATGGAAGAGTGGCAAGAAGAAAGCCATTTCTCAAAGATATCCATAAAAAGTCTCGTCTAAAGTTTGCCACAAGCCACCTGGGAGACACCCCAAACATGTGGAAGAAGGTGCTCTGGTCAGATGAAACCAAAATCGAACTTTTTGGCCACAATGCAAAACGATATGTTTGGCGTAAAAGCAACACAGCTCATTACCCTCAACACACCATCCCCACTGTCAAACATGGTGGTGGCAGCATCATGGTTTGGGCCTGCTTTTCTTCAGCAGGGACAGGGAAGATGGTTAAAATTGAGGGGAAGATGGATGCAGCCAAATACAGGACCATTCTGGATGAAAACCTGTTGGAGTCTGCAAAAGACCTGAAACTGGGACGGAGATTTATCTTCCAACAAGACAATGATCCCAAACATACAGCAAAATCTACAAAGGAATGGTTCACAAATAAACGTATCCAGGTGTTTGAATGGCCGAGTCAAAGTCCAGACCTGAATCCAATCGAGAATCTGTGGAAAGAGCTGAAAACTGCTGTTCACAAACGCTCTCCATCCAACCTCACTGAGCTCGAGCTGTTTTGCAAGGAAGAATGGGCAAGAATTTCAGTCTCTCGATGTGCAAAACTGATAGAGACATACCCCAAGCGACTTGCAGCTGTAATCGCAGCAAAAGGTGGCTCTACAAAGTATTAACGCAAGGGGGCCGAATAATTTTGCACGCCCCACTTTTCATTTTTTTATTAGTTAAAAAAGTTTCAAAAATCCAATAGATTTCGTTCCACTTCACAATTGTGTCCCACTTGTTGGTGATTCTTCACATAAAATAAAAAATTTATATCTTTATGTTTGAAGCCTGAAATGTGGCAAAAGGTTGAAAAGTTCAAGGGGGCCGAATACTTTCGCAAGGCACTGTACATCAATATCACCAGTTCAATTTAGGGTACCACAGGGATCAGTGCTGGGACCAATATTGTTCTCTCTGTACATGCTGCCGCTAGGTGGGATAATATGAAAACATAATATTAATTTTCATTCATATGTTGATGACGCTCAAATATACATTTTGTTTACACCTAATGACAACTCGTCTATTTTCACTTTAGTTAATTGCATTAATGAAGTAAAGACTTGGATGTGTGAAACATTTTGTTACTCACCTCTGTTGTTTGGAGGCAACAATACTGATAGGACTACTATAATTTCAACACTTTACTCAGAGCATTTAAAACTTTGCCTCAGACTCAGCACATAACCTAGGCATCATATTAGACACAAGGCTCTCATTTAATTCTCATGTTAAAACAGCATCCAAAACATGCTTCCTACAGTTAAGCAATATTGCAAAACTAAGGCAGTTTCTCTCCACTCAAGACACAGAGAAATTCATACATGCTCTTGTATACAGCAGGTTAGACTACTGCAATTCCCTATTAATCAGAAGCACCTATCACTCTTTCAACACCTTACAGTGAATTCAGAATGCAGCAGCTAGAATTGTTACTAGGAGCACAAAGTACAACTTTATAAACCCTATACTTAGCTCTCTTCATTGGTTTCCTGTCAGGTACAGGTCAGACTTCAAAATCCTTCTACTTACTTATAAGGTTCTCAAAGGCCAGGTACTTGTCTATCTAATGGAACTTATTATTAAATACAATCCAAGTCGCCCGCTTAGATCACAGAATGCAGGTCTTCTACATATTCCATGCTTTAATAAATGAAAAGCTGCCGGTAAAAGCCTTTAGTTACAGGGTCCCTAGCTTATGGAACAGTCTCCCACCCCATGGATGCCAAGTCAATCTCAGTATTCAAATCCAGACTGAAAACCTATTACTTCAGCCTAGCCTACTCAAACCTTACATCATAGCCTGCTGCAACCATGGCTGCTGGTGCTGCTGTACATGCCACCATGTGTCTTTGTGTTGCCCACCAGGTAGATCAGTTCTGACCAAACTATTCTATTCTCCTCCCTACATGTCCGCATGGTGCCTGGGCTGGGGACGATCTGAGTTGGATGCTTTATAACTGCCATGGATCCAAGAGGGACAGGATGTGCCTATTGTTTAGGAGGATTTTGCTGGTCTACAGAGATCTGCATGCAGTATTGACATACAGAAGACATGATAGATGTATCAATACCTTATTCATTTATTCATTTTTTAAAATTTTATAATGTTAGCATGCCCAAAGGGGTTGGGCAGCCAGTTGACCTTGGAACCCTAGAGGGTTTTTTTCTCCTTACTAAGGAATTTTTGCTTCCTCTCCTCCATTGTCTTCTGGTCTTTTCTGTTCTGTTTTCACAACATGTATGGTCACTTGCTTTGTTAAGCGCCTTGGGGCAACTTTGTTGTGAAAGGCACTATATAAAAATAATTGAATTGAATTAAATTCCAAGACTAGGCCAGGCGTGCAATGTCAGCTCAGTCTCCCAGGTTCAATTCTCTGATGATGCACATCGGTACGAACAGAACTGATATCCAAGCGCCCTCTGTACCAACTGAAGGAGACATCTGCAACAGACGGGAGGCACCCATCTTCAGGACCCATCTTCAGTCTTCAGGAGCTCAGGCTAACAGAGTGATGTTCTCCAGTCATCAGAACAGAATCAGGATGCCTAGCTCCCTAGGTAGGAACAGAAAGCTCTGCTGGGAAACAGAAAAGAAAACTTGGAAAAAAAGGCAAATAAAAGTTACCCACACGGCCCAATAGAAAAAAAGGTGAGGAACAGAAAAGAACCTTGAGTAAGGAGAGGAGGCATCCTGCCGGGAGGATCATGCCGGGCAAACAGGATAACAGGAACTATAGTCCAGACAGAATGGGGCAAATGAATAATAATGAAGCATCACTGAAGTGGCGCCTCCATATTAAATGGAGAATGAGATATTAAATAGTAAATTGGATAATTGTTAATTAAGAAGGAGTACCTTCAGGATGTGACAGTTTTCCAGGGCAACTGTGAGTTGAGAGAAGCCGTGGGAACGCAATCATGTCATCTTACAGATAAAACAAAAATACTGACAAATCTACTCATAAAATTGAATTGAGCTAGATTTATGAAGGGAAGCATGTTGGGAAATGCTGTGGTAGAGTAAATAAATTACTTGATGTGCCAAAACAGCAGTGAAAAGGAAATTCTAAAGCTTGATTTAGTTTTTTTCCTCAATGAAAATCTAAAAAAGGAAAATGGGAAAACTTCAGTATAACAGTATAACTGTTGGAGAAATCTATGGAATAATTATAATGGGAATTTTAGATTCTATCTTGTTACTTGTAAGGAAACAGAAGAAAGTTAGCCAAATCTGGATAGCTGAGCACAAAATAAATAAGCACAAAACATCAGTACACAGAATAAAGTGAAACGTAAGAAAGAGTCTGAACAGATTTAGAATAAGGCCAGTGTTCCCACAACACACAATAGGGCACAATAGGGCAGAAATCCCACAACACACATGCCCTTGTTAGAAGAAGTTACATATAGGCTACTGTATAGATCCAGCCATTCAGAATGTGTGCCAGATACTGCAGGACTTCGCCCTAATGCACCATAATGCACCCAATCTGTTTTTGGATTGCACTATTTTGGACAACTGGCGCATTGAATGCTTAACGTGGCATATGGAAGCATTTGGGCTGTTGCCAGAAAATGACTGTTTTTGGATCCTGGTCAATGCTGAGCCCCTTTCTCCTATTATGGAATTTAGGTTGTATACTGTTTAGTCTTTTATTCATTTTAAACTGTGTATTACAGCTTTCAAATATTAAATAAATTAAAAGGTAAGTCTATTTTATGAAAATAAAATTATTGAGTTGGATATATAAAACAGTTTATTATTATACTGTAGCATGTTGTGAATGTGGTGTGCCTTTTGCAAGTTTACATCCACATAGAAAAAATCTAAAGGTAAATTGTGGTAAAAGAAAATAAAAAAGAAGTATAGCGTAACATATACAGATGCAGCCATTCAAAATGCACGGCACAACCCCATACCGCACACAATTACCCACAGTGCACCAAGGTATATGATTTGGCTGTCCAAAATCACCGAAAGGCCATTCGTGGTGCATTGGTTGTTAGTGAAAAGATTTAATCATTTAATCTCTGTACTGTACGTGTTTTTAATCCACTTAGTACTGAATATGTATATGGAATTTTACAGCTAAAGGGAAATTTTTGTAGGTTAGCATAAAAAAGAAGAGGAGCATAAAATGCCTGATGATAATAAACAATATGAATTTAGGAACATAAACATATTATGTAAACTGGATAAGGCTGGTATTGGTAGTTTAAATAAAAAATACACAACAGTATTCCACTTTCTCCCTAAAACATTTTAAGCATCAAAGTCTTTCATTCAGTTCCATACTGTGGTTATTTTGAAAAAGTTTTTATGTGCTCCTTCTGACTATCTTAAGTTTATATACTTTGTAAAAAGTTATAATGTTTTAACCTTTTCTGCAAATACGCTTATTATCACAGTAAACAAAATCATTTTTTTTTAGAATTTGATTAATAGGGAATATAATATGGAATTGCATATCTGAAGAAATTTATAACAATATGATTATATTCATATACTGTAGCTCAAATTATCACAGAAATACACTTTCTTTGCAAATATCTCCATCAGTTTCACTCCTTCCCATGTGATTACGTCTGTGGCATAATGAGTTAGGCATGTGCTTTCCATGGTGGAGGTTGGGTTTTCAAACCCAGCTGTTGCCATGAGTTTTCTTTTAACAGATAAAAATGTCCTTGAAAAACTAAAATTGCAAACATTATGGACACTACTGTATATTGACATTTTTCATATTTCTAAATAACAAAACATGTTTGAAGTCATTTATTAATAACAACACATAATTTCAAACTGCTACTGATATTACTACTGAAAATAAATATTATCAACACAAATATTATTGAATTTGTTGGTCTTTCTAAATATCACAAAACATTCAAAGTTAAGTGATTACAATTTTCCATTAATACTTGCGCTCGTTATCACAGTAAAAGAAACTCATACTTTTCAGAATTTAATTATTTAAACAATAAGTCATTAGAAGGTGTGCTATATCGTGGATATAGTCACAGTTAAAAGGTGTTGTTAGGCCCAACGCGATGTGGAGTGCCAGCAACCTTTAAACTGTGACTATATCCCAGATATAGCACAGGCCTCGAGTGCCTTAATGCTTTTATACAATGGTCCCCAAATATGCGAGTGCTGTATAGAATGAATTTTAATTTGAAAAAATGTATTTAACATGAAAATTAAGATGTTTACATTCCTCCAACTGAGAATATAGTCTTCATTCATTCATTGTTGTGAAGGCAGATCCCACTGTAGCTCGACTGGCTGCTTCTTTGTTGACTTACTCTGGAGGCCAAGGTTCGATTCCCCGGCTGGGAGGGCGTGAGCATTTTGATTTAAATCGCAAATGCGGGTTTAAATATATATGTTTTTTGATTCACAATCAGACAAATGCAACATAAATTGATATCTTTGTCTTCTAAGTATCTTAATAAACTTTCAGCATAGCTTTCTCCCCATTTAGATTTATTTTTTTTGGGATCTTGGGATCAAACGTGGAAAGATTAGATTGTAATCGTTTTTATTTTTTAAATACATTGCGGAGTTAAAGCAAGTTAAAGCCTTGATTTTATATATTACCTTTAAAAGTGGAATCTCAAAGCAAAGTAAATACCCAACACCGATTGTACCCATTTGTCATGCTAATAAAGCACCTTGAATTTAATTGAATTGAGGGAGAGAGGGGGGGAGGGCGAGCGAGAGAGCCAGGACAGACAGGCAAATAAGATACACTCCACAGACATTCACAACAGCGACATATCAAAAAACGTTTGCACATATAGTTAAGTTATTACTTGGTTTTCAAAGTGCAATGAAATACAATATTGTTGTTGTTGCTGTTATTGTTGTTTTTATCCTGTAAAGCGTTTTGAGAAGCCACCTTTAAAGGCGATATATAAAAGCGCTGAATCTTATGGAATGTGTTCCGGCGGGGATCTAACCCCAGCGTCTAACCGCTCTGATTGGAGAAAAAAGACGTGCTGGTTTGCTATACTGTACATACTGTACCAGGAAGACGATCTCTTTCTATTCGAAACATGTATTTTAAAAGTTTAAGAAGTAAAAACCTTGCAGCGTACACAGATTTCTAAACTGATCAGGATCGTTATCTTTGTCTTATCCATAATAATGTTCACCGCTCTGTCGAGCAAATTAATAATAAACTTTATTTTATATAGCGTTTTAAACGAATAAGTAATTAGATTGCTCATAAACCAAATAACTTTTTCTACATAAACACAGCATGATTGCTCTCTGAAAATGCTTTTTCTTTATATTTAGGCTCAGATTTCAATAATAGATCGTATTATTATAAACTTTCTTAGAAAAATGTATTTTATGTAAACCATGCTTGCTATTAATTCATTTAGGGCTAGAATATGTTCATTTTCTTCCAATCGAGTTGAGTTGACATTAGAAGCTTGCCACGCCCGGACTGTTACACCAACGCATTAGCATGTTAAAGCGATTTCATTGAGGAGCCTAGCTTTCTTAACTAGTAAGTACTGTACTTACTGGGTTTTTGAGGGGGGGAGGTGTCTTTCGCTGGAAATCTCGCCCCCTTCTACTTTGAAAATACCTGTGAAACTGGTTTAATTCGTCACAGCCAGCACTCCCGCAGAGAGAGGGTTGTACTCGTTAATGTCTTAGCCGGAGCACATCATTATATCTCATTTTGTATTTCTATAAAAAAATCGTTTGCCCAGCTTAACACTATTGCTGTTGTTTTTATCCTGTAAAACGCTTTGAGGAGCACAGCTTTCTCACCACTTAGATTACTTTTTGATACCATCCTTACACAAAGCAGAAACTTATTGTATTTTCCGATGACATACAAGTGGAAAGATTACAGATTTTAATCGTCTTTTTTCTGAACCAGGGAAAATCTGATCATGTTTCTCTAACAATAACAAAAAACTTTATTTTACATATCACCTTTAAAAGTGGCATCTCAAAGCAATACGGTAGATGTAAACCACAGATTACAAAGTAAATACCCAGACAAACGCAAACGCGTTTTTAATAAAATGCTTTTATTCATTCAGCAGAGAGAGAGCTAAAACCTGGGCGTAACATCTGTTCCTTTTTCTGATCACTCGCTCTCTGGATAAACGTCTCACCTGTCCTGTTCTTTGTTCTCCTAATTTGCTGATTATGCCTTCTGCGATCCACTCCTGCCCTCACACCTAAAGAAGACTATATTAAATTTCTTTGCGCGGTCCATTGTGCAATTAACCCTTGTATGTGCTGTCCTTAAGGTGATATCACATAAAGGTGATATGTAAAATAATGTTTTTATTATTGTTATACAGAAACATGATCAGATTTTCCCCGGATCAGAAAAAAAATATCTAAAGTATACTAGTTTGTCACTAGTATACTTTTAATACAGTCTTTGCTGTGCTCTAGAGGATCCTTGTGATATTTTGAGCTCTGGTTGAATGATGTGTCGCAGTTTAAATAAATTTCGTAGTTGGCAATTATGAAACGCTCTGTTAAAAGCAAGGGAGTTTTTCTGTCCGTTGCAGTTTTTTTTAAACTGAATCAGCGCTGAACTTGTTTGAATTGACTGAGCTCCGTTCTGTACCAAACAATGTCTGTTTTTTTTGTGCTGTCCTTTGACAAAACAAGGCTCACCAGATAATGTGAATTGAAACCTGTTTTTCTAGCTTGTGTAAGTCGTGCGATGTGTAAGCGGGAACACATCATTATATCTTACATATGAAAAATACATAATATAGCTCCCAAACAAATGCAAACGTGTTTTTAAAAAGATGTTTTTATTCGTTCATAATCCGACAATTTCAGGAAGACTAATGGAGGTCTGGCTTTTTTTCTGGAAAACCATAACTCTGGTGTTGTCCAGATTGACTGTCAGCGCTCAGGTCTGACAGTGCTGCTCCAGCAGTGCCAGGTTCTGCCGCAGCCTCTGTTCTGTGGGCGACAGCAGGACCAGGTCGTCTGCAAAGAGCAGGAACTCGATTTCTGTAATTAATGCAGATCAGTAAATCAAGGGACAAAACAGTTATTGCGCCCGGCTCCTCAATGGGCTTTGACGTGCTAATGCGTTGGTTTAACAGTCCGGGTGTGGCAATGTTTTTTATTATTGTTATAGAGAAACATGATCAGATTTTCCCCTGTTCAGAAAAAAAGATCTAATGTACTGTACTGTATACTAGTTTGTCACTCTTCTCATCCCCTCTTTGCTAAATGGCTTTTGAATAGAGTCACATGAAGAGAGAGGTTAAACAGCCCTACACAGCCCTGTCGCAGTACAAGAATATAATTATATCTTATTAATTTCTTTAGATACGCGCTTCTTTTAATACAGTCTTTGCTGTGCTCTAGAGGATCCTTGTGATATTTCGAGCTCTAGGTGTATGATAAGTGTCGCAGTTTAAATAATTTTCGAAGTTAGAAATTATGAAACGCTCTGTTAAAAGCAAGGGAGTTTTTATGTCCGTTGCAGTTTTTTTGCAACATGAATATAATTATATCGTTATTAATTTCTTTAGATACGCGATTCCATATTATATTCCCTTTTAAAAGTATGCTTGTTGACTCCGGTATCACGTTAGTTAAAGACTTCGATGCATAAAATGTTTAGGGAGAAATGGAATACTGGTGTGTATGTTTTCTTTAAAGTACCGAGACCAGCCATATACTGTATGTTTAAGTTCCAAAATTAATATCGTTTATGGCCTTCACACGCGTTACAGTATGCTCCTATTCTTTTTATGCTCAGCTACTAAGATTTCCCTTCAGTGGTAAAATTCCATATAAATATTCAATACTTAAACGGGCACAGTTAAGACATTAAATATACATATACATACTGTATTCAGTATAGTTTGCATACGGTAATATGTTTATGTTCCTAAATCAATCTCTTTTTTGAGCATGTGAAAGGCATGGTGAATCGATTCTCAAAAATTACTGTACTTTGCATGATTGGAAACAAATGCATGATTGCGAAATGCTGTGGTGTTACTTTTACAAAGACGGTCAATAAAAAAAAGAATGTGGACCAGGGCAATACTTTGAGTTTACACTTACAGCTTGTCCAAGGTCATTCATTATTAATACTATTAGTAATATCTTCGTTAAAGACTTTGATGGCGACAGCTCAAATAATGAAAGGTTGAGCTTTATTAGCTCCACCTTGCGGAAATACTATTATTTTGCTTCCGGTATTATAGGAGAATTTACGGTAACTAGCGGTATTTACCGGTAACTCGCGGTAGACTGCGTAAAGCGCACCAGAAAATAATGCGGTATCGCCCGCGCATTTTGAATGGCTGCATCTGTACATACTCGATGCTCCAGAGATGTCACATTTTACTGTACATGTCAACCGTTTGCTTTCTATTGCAGATGTGATCCTGTGGAGACTTTTTTTTCTCCTTAGTCTTTTATCATTTATACAGTATGTCTCTTCCAGAGACATTTTCATTGTTGATAACGATGTGGGTGTCGTTAAAAGCATTGCGAAAAGCATTGTGAAAGTACTCCAAAATGTGATTCAGTTGTACAGACACAACATAATTTCTTGCTGTAAAAAACATCCATAAGCATAATCTGTTTCCTAATTTGTTTGTTTGCCCTTGAGCTGTGACACTTTGATTCTTTGGGACCTTTATGCAGACCTCTCAACTTGAGCACACATGATTTAAAAGATTTAAAAAACTATGGCTTTCATTAAAAGTGAAAGTAGCTTCATGCATTCCTCCTCATACCCCTTTACACTTAGTTTAAACTACTGAGTGAACTAGGTTAAATACAGGTGGGTAGCTGTGTCAGCATGCGTAGGCTGCAAAGGAACAAGTAATAGGTTTATTCCATGCTGAAAAGAGAAGAAAAAAAGCACAACGTTTCGGCAATTGAGCGTTCTTCAGGTGTATCTATCACTACATTGTAGTGACACCTGAAGAAGGCTCCAGGGCCAAATCGTTGTGTTTTCTTTCTTCTCTTTTCAGTATGGAATAAACCTATTTACTTGCTCGATTACAGACATGTACAAGGTGCTTTATTAGTGTGACCGATGGGTACAATCAGAGTTGCTAAAGCAAATAAAAATAATAAAATTAAATAAAAATTATTTTAAAAAATAAAAGTTAAATTAAATCTGTAGATACATTACAGGCAGTAGTTCAGGTGGGTACACCACTGATTGTACCCATTGATCACGTTAATAAAGCACCTTTAATTGAATTGAATTGAATTAAGAGACAGAGTGAGAGTGAGAGCAAGAGACAGCAACACACAGGGGTCTATTCATGTAACTACACAGGTATAGGGTGCCAATTGGGTACAAGTATAACAGGGGTACAAGTATAATCTGGGCGATCTCACCAAACTGTACACCCGTTTTGGAATGGGTCAGCGGCTCTCCTAGTCCCCGCCCTGACCACTACTACTCCCGTCATACCCCTCGGCGCATTCCCTAGCTGGACACTCTTCATCCACAGCGCAAGGTGAATGTGCTACAATATAATAGAGAGTCCCCATTACCCCCATCTTTATTACAATCGCAAACATGTTTTTAATAAAATGCTTTTATTTATTCACAATCTGATTCACAGAGCTCACATTCCCAAATGCCCCTCCCCTCCACTCAACAATCTTAGGAAGAACATGAAACAGCCTGTTAATAAAATTGTTACAATTTTTTTCTGTCAGTTCTTCCTCAGAGAACTTGTAAATCGCATTGATCAGTTCTTGCTTTGTGCTGGGTTTAGTAGTTTTCCGAATATAGTCTTTCAGGGAATGCCATACCATCTCTATACCATCTCTATCTAAACCACTAAATAAAGACAATAAGTATAGAAATCTAAATTTTTTTGTATTCAATGTTGGTAGCAGGGTGAACTTTCAGGTTGAGCTAAGTGTGTATTTTGTCTCAGAGTTGCTGCAAGATGTTAACAGTGAAAACAGGTATTTAGAAATGACTCATTTCAAGGATACAGAAAAGGATACTAGCAGGATACAGAAAAGACAGAAAATAGGCAGTTAGATTGATCAGATTAGTATACAAAGCCATTTAGCAAAGAGGGTTAGAGAAAAGTGACAAACTAGTATACTTTACATCTTTTATTTCTCTATAACAATAATAAAAAAACTTTATTTTATAAAGCACCTTTAAAAATAGCATCTCAAAGCAATACAGTAGGTGTAAAAACAGTTATAAGGACCACAGATTACAAAGTTAATACATATAAGAGACAAGCAGTTAGAAGTGCTACCAAAATTAGAAAATGAAGCAGACAGACTAAATAAGACAGGTGGATAGCTGAGTCAGCATGCATAGTCTGCAAAGGAACAAGTAATAGGTTTTTTTCCATGCTGAAAAGAGAAGAGAGAAAACACAACGTTTCAGATAAGTCTTCTGAAAAGCAAAGTTTTGAGGTTAGATTTAAATGCACTCAGGGTGGGTGACTCTGATATCACTGGGGATACAAATCCAGAGCTCTGGGTTGTAGTTGAAAACCTGATAGGAAGCCCGTGCAAGGAGATGAAGACAGGCGTAATGCAACCCGATCAGGACTGTGGCTGTCAAATTCTGAACATATTGGAAATTGCTCAGTGTAGATTTAATTACCCCAGTGAACAGGATGTGCATTTATTAATTCTAGAAAAAAAGCTTTTCTTGATTTCTCTAGTTCCTAGCTTCTCTAGTTCTCTTTAAAATAAACTATTATTCCACAATGCAGAGTACTACATGGCCTGAATTTACATATAAGATAAGATTTTATTGTCCCCTGAGGGAATTTTTTATGGACACCCAGCACTCCTGTACATTTAAATTGAATAGAATGCAAAACTAATCAAATTCTAAAAGTATGCTTTTGTTAACTCCGATAACGAGCGTAGAGTAGTTTAACCTTTGTCACTAATGAAACCACTAAATATGATATTTTGCGACAAATAAACACCAGCAGTTTGAAGATTTAAGTGTTGGCTGTGTAGTGTGCTCTCTGAAGGCACCAGTTCTGTAGGGTTTGGGCATTTACTGGGACAATTATTAATTGTAGCAGTAAATCACAAAATGATTATTTTGATGGCCTTAGAATCCAACCATGCGATATAACTCAAACAACGCACACACACAGGTACTAATACACGATGATACATTTATTAATACATAAAATATGCATGTAAACCTAACAGATCTTAACAGAGGGTTATCAGAATACAAAAGGTATATATTCAGTCAGTTACGAAGTGTTACACATATCAAGAGGACATACGTTCAGTATATCATTCATTTAGACCGTTTCATAAAGTGAACTTGGTTACAACTTCTACATTAGATACTGAAAACAAGTACATAACTCTTAGGAATTAAATTGATATCAACTGGTTGGGATAACAATTGAATTCTCGAGCTGTAATGCATTGAAGTTGAATACTCATCCAATCTCTGGGGATTCAGATCTCCTGCAGACACCAAGAAGCAGTGGCAAGCTTGTTGTTGTGTCCAATCGGCGTTCTCTGGCTCGGTGCCAGGCAGTGTTGTTGTGGCTTGCTATGTTGTGGGAGAGATTCCTGTGTGGTGCGCTGCTGATGCTCTCTGAAAATCAGCTAGTTAGTGTTGGCTGAAACTAGCAGAGTTTGTGCACAGGAGAGAAGTGACTGCGGGTCCCAGCAGGTCAGGAAGAAGACCGGTTCGTTCCTGATGAAGCACTAGTCCTGAATACTGATTCAGCTGTTCACAGTTCCGACCTGTTCACGAGGCTTGCTGCTGATGCTAACTTCGGGTGGATCCATTGGTTACACGCTGGCAACCTCTGTTCTCAACTCTTAGAACAAAGGAAAGTCCTGCCCTCGGACACACTGGCCGTTACATGGTGGTCTGGACTGAGTCTGAGGATGTTCAGGAGGAGCCCTGAGGCTGAATGTCCAGCAGGCGCGCTGCGAGAATGTCCTGCTCCTGGGAACTGTTCTGCCCTTGGGAACTGTTCTACAGTGTGTTGCCTGTTTTGCCTGGAGGAACTGCAGGTCATTCATTGGTTGAAAGTTTCATGGGCATCAGAAACCCAAGTGGGGTAAACCTGCCCTACCAGTTCCTGATTGTCTGATGATGAGTAACCATGCCCTCTGACCTGAGAGTTGTAAACCAACTTTGAATAACACTTTCCCTTGGAATCTCAGACTTTAAGAGGCCAGAGATGAACATTTATTAAGGTTGCTGGAGAATCTCAGCATTTGGGGAGCTGTTCCTTATCAGGACACTCTATCAGCTAGAAAAACACCTTGATTGTGAACCAAATGGAATGGCCTCTCTGTATCAAGCACCACTGAGATGAAAGAGAGAGGGCTGGCAAGGGAGCAGAAAACTTAATTCCTGTATTTTAATCAGCCTTGGCGCTACACACATGAATAACTTAGTCCGGATCGCGGTCACCGAGGACCACTCCTGTCTCCCCAGATGACACTTTTTATTTTTAAGATAAACGCGAGATAAACAACGTTTGTTTGAAACCGCTCCACAAATTTTCTCACATGCACGTATTCTCAAATATCACCACAACAAAACCATAAAGTTTGTTTCCACAGACATGACACTATTATGCAATAAACCAATAAATTAATGAACTAGCAGAATCCCAATACAAACACACGGCAACCCGGCAAGCACAGCATGTCAATATCATACATTTTTACCAACAAAACCGCAAAAGCAAAAAACAGCAAATATATATATATAAATATATCCCATGTTTTTACCTTATTCTGGAGCATGATATATATCCAAAATAACCCAGACTAGTTTATCTCAAGAGCTAGAGACTAGTAAACGTTACTGATTACGTAGTAAATGTTTGAAGAACGAACGCCAGAAATAAGGCGATTTGATTGGTCAAAACCGCTGTCATTCATTGTATTTTCAGCCATTCAGAGCCCTTAGGGGGTGAGACTTCCTCTAGAAGCTTCAGGCTGCATTTTTAGCTGTCAATCATTGACTCAGAAGGGGCAATCAATCAGTTTTTTATCAGTTTCTTATCAGTGCTCCTTTTTTTCACACCAGAAGGCAACTCTGAGGTTTTTTTTCATTGCATAACAGCAGATAAAGGCTCTCTAGCAGTGTCTTAAGGTTTTTATAGCAATTGCAATGGTTTTTATTCTTATTATTTTTAATATTTTTATGATTTTTTATTATAGGCGTGAAATTTCATTCCAGGTTCAGTCTTCACAAAACATGATGTAGAATTTTTTCTAATTGATCAATTTGTCCCAAATTTTTATCCAAGCTAGTAGCCACCTAGAACAAGGTTTTCAAATCATTCCCAGGCCCTTGACATGCATATAGTTGAAAAATCTGACCTCTGAAGACCAAAAAATAATGTTCGCCAGCTGTTTTTTTGTTGTTTTTTTCATGTTTGTCTGCTGAGTGGACACATTAAGAAATATAAGAAATTTGACTATTCACACTCAAAGCCAAGGGGGATAGCTTCAATTTAAGACCTGAACCAGGCTCCTGCTATGTTCTGCTGCAGAGATATTACAAATGTTTAAGGGGGGGGAATTCCAGGCGGACATTGGCTAAATATGTCACTGGTAGTAAAAGGTTAAGGAGTGGGCAAACATTCCTAAATTATTAATAATATTTTCCATGTCCCATTAACATTGGGATGTTCTTTTTTACAAGTGTAAAAAGAGGCAATACACAACGTGTCTCCTCTATAAATCTTCAGTTTACAGAGAAATTCCACCAGAGCCTCACAACATTGTCCAATAATACTCTTCTTGTGTCTAATTCTGAGTTTAGCAGGATTTGAGCTACAGTATATGAATATAATTATATTGTTACTAATTTCTTTAGATATGCAATTCCATATTATGTTCCCTATTAATCTAATTCTAAAAAGTATGCTTTTTTCTTACTGCAATAACGAGCATAAGTATTCGCAGAAAAGGTTAAAACATTATAACTTTTTATAAAAGAATATAAACTTAATATAGTCAGAAGGAGCATGTAAAAATGTTTCCAAAATAACCACAGTATGTAACCGAATGAAAGACTTTGGTGCTTAAAATGTTTATGATGAAAGTGGAATAGTGGTGTTTATTTTTTTATTTAAACTACCCATACCAGCCATATACAGTTTACATAATATCTTTATGTTCCTAAATTAATATCGTTTATGAGCAATCTCCAGGAAACTAAAACACCTCAGGCGCAAGTTAGTTCATAATGTGAGAAGGCATTATGCTATATTTTTTTATGCATCAGTTGAAGCCTTCTGGCCATAAAAAAAACCAGGATTCACTTTTTTCTCTCCCTTCCTACTCTCTCTCACCCGGTGCAAATCGGGCATGGAATTTTTAAAAATAGCAACAGGTCAGACAGGCAGAGGGAAGATGTAGGGGCGAAACTGTTACCTGTCCTGGATAAAGCAGTTAGATAATAACTTGATTTAGACCTGTAAAAAGTGTTCCAATTTATTCCGATATGGAATAATAAATGACCTGTAAACTGAAAATTTAAATAGGATACACATAGTGTCTTTTCTTTCCATCTTGGAATTAACTTTTACCTACTAGTATATTCCATTGCAGCTACCTTATGTAAAGGCTACGACTGTCAACACTCCTGTCTTGTTATGTAGAATAGAATACTGTAGAACAGAACAAATCAGGGGGATGGTAAGGCATTTTCAGTAGCATGCAATGTTGTCATTGTAAAGGAGCAAGTAATAGGTTTATTCTATGCTGAAAAGAGAAGAGAGAAAACACGATATTTCATATGTGAAGCCTTCTTCAGGTGTGAGGGTCTTCAGCTCAAAATAAAATGCTTTGAGTTAGTAGTGTAGAGATCTCTGGACAAGTAAAAACTTTGATGCAGGACAAATGTATCAGCAATATACTGTAGTGGCAGTACAGTAGCAGTTTGAAATTATTTGTTGTTATTAATAAATCACTTAGCTTCGAACATGTTGTGATATTTAGAAATTTCAAAAATGTCAATATAGTGTCCATAATATTTGCTATTTTAGTTTTTCAAAGAAATGTTTAGTTGTTAAAAGAAAACTCACAGCGACAGCTGGGTTCAAAGCACTGACTTCCAGCATGCAAGACACACGCCTAACCCATTACGCCAAACACATAATCAAATAATCACACATAAACTAATGCAGATATTTCCAAAGAAAGTGTACTACTGTGATAGTTTGAGTTACAGTTAATTAATATATTAATAGCGTTATCAATTTCTTGAGATACGTGATTCCAAATTATATTCCCTATTAATCAAATTCTAATAAGTATGCATTTTTACTGCGATAACGAGCGCAAATATTCATAGGAAATGTTAAAACCATGAGTGTCCCTGTCGGTCATTTTGGCCAGCCAAATCACGTACTGCAATACAACGCAGTGAACTGTGGGTAATTTCACGTGGTACGGGGTTGTACCATGCATTTTGAATGGCTGCATCTGTATATTTTATGTATTTAAGGAAATTTCATATTTATGTCATAAGAAGCAAAGAATGAAAACAGTGATACGTCAACAACTGGTATGGTTTCCCAAAGCTAATGTAACAGTTTGGAACAATGACAGTTTGGATGAGGTATATTTATAGTGGGGCAACAGGTAGCCACACACTTTGTTTTAAATAAGGGGCAGAAGAGCCAAACAATTTTTTCTTGTACAATAGGTTTCTTCGTCCTTAAGTCAGTTGGCTCATTGACTCAGAGATTCAGTTTCTCTTGCTATATTTGGCTCTCCTGGAAAGCCCTGGTGCTTTGCATCTTTCTGTTGGTTTCATTAACACCATATAGTGTCAGGCTAAGTTGACTAATTGCCTGAAATAAAATGAACAGGTTTACAGAATTACTCTTAATTTTTAAATGTTCTGATTTTGGTTTTAATTCAGGAATGACATATAATTCAGGTCTGCTCTTTTCATCTCTGTGATGAAAGAGTTTTTGAGATAAATGTTTTATTTTTGTGAAAATATCATGAACAGCAAGAGTCTAATGACTGATGAATTAAGGCAGGTTAATAAAGTCCTTTTAAACCTGGATTGTTGGGTTGCCGTAAAGCATGGGTTCCAGAACCTAGTCCAAAATGACTTTTTGCACCTGCTGGTTTTCATTCCAGCTGATTTTAGTTATGGAATTAAAGCTTTATTTGATGTAAGAGGTTACTTGATTGGAATATTTACTAGTCTTTTCTAGTCAATTGTGTTGGATTTGATTTTTTTATTTTATTTTGTTTATGCAATAGTTAAGAGGCAATTCGTATTTGATCTCTAACTACAGTACAATACTTTAGAAAACATAGACTGGACAGCTAAGTTGCTTTACCAACTTTACAATGAAGTCTCTCTCTGAGGCACTTACAAAATAATCTCTGTGGGAATTAGTCTTTTTTCTGACTCTCAAAAAATAATTTGCTTGCTTCTGTTCCCTCCCTTCCTTTGTCTGCCTTCTTCCTGGAGTGCAGTAAAATGATGGCCAACCAGGAACCCTCAGTTTCTGGATTTAAATGTCATCTTGACAATCCATTCACCCATCTATTTTCTAAATCACTTGCTCCATTGCCTGCATCCATATCACCCTGCAGCTCTCGTCTGGCTACCCACTGAAGCTATGTTGGGTTGACCCTGGTCAGTACCTGGATGAGAGACCTCCTAGGAAGCTATGATTGTTGCTGGAAGTTGTGTTAGTGGGACCAGCAGGGGGTGCCCACTCTGGGGTCTGTGTGGGCCCTAATGCCCTGGTATAGTGGCAGGGACACTATACTGTAGTGGACGCTGTCTTTCAGATGAGACATTAAACGGAGGTCCTGGCTTTCAGTGGCCATTAAAATTACCCGGGTATTTCTTGATAAGACTAGGGAGTTATCCCGGTGTCCAGGCCAAATTTCCCTCTCAGTCTTTACCAAATTTGTCCCCATGTATTATTGGCTTGTACTTGCCCTGTGATGGACTGGCGACCCATCAAGGTTGTACCCTGCCATGCGCCCATGGCTTGCTGGGTAGGCTTCGGCTTCCTGTAACACTGTATGGTATCAGAAAACATTGTGATCTGCATTATAGTTCCGAAGGACTTATAAAAGTACAAATAATTCTGTCTCTAGAATGATTTGCATTGTTGCAAATCACGATTTGCATTGTTGCATTAGTCAAATTCCATGAAAATGCTGCACATTCCAAGTCACACTAGATTTTCTACCAGCATCCCTCAGCACTACAGAGCTTAATTATAATTTCTAAGACAAATACATTTGTGTTTCGATTTTTTTTTAAATATGACCTAGGGTACAATAATTTGAAAACATCAGAAATAATAAAAATACTCTTGAAAACTGCTATGTAATTATTATAGCTTACAGATCCAGCCATTCAAATTGAGCGAGGTACACTGCATTAAAATGCGGTGGATGTGGCGCAATATACAATATCATATCGCATATTAATTGAAATATGATAATAGTATCCTGAAGCACCTTGTAAAACCACCAGGTGGAGCTAATAAAGCTTAACATCTCATGTACAGCATTTGAGCTGTCACCAGAAAACGCTTGGTTTCTAGTCCCTGTCACTGCTGAGGGACAATCTTTTTCCAATTATTGATTTAAGTTGTATACTCTTTAGACTTTTAATAATTTTAAACTGTGTGTTACAGCATTTTAAACATTAAACATGTTTGTATTAAAAAAAGTTTGTATATTTTATAACAGCAAGACTGCTCAGTTGGAGAAAAGTGCACAGCCTTCCACCTTCATCATAAATAATTTAAATATACATAAATATTTTGTGCAAAAAGTCTTTAACTTGGTTACTTACAGTGGGTTCTAGTTTTAACGTGCTTGTTCTAACATTATTAAGCTTATATTCTGTACTTCATAAAAAGTTATAACGTTTTATCCTTTTCTAAGAATATATACAGATGCAGCCATTCAAAATGGGTGGGGTATTTCGCGGTATACCCGGGTGGGCGTGTCGCGGTATCACGCAGTATCACGGGGTTAATCGCTTCATTTGACGTCATGCCGGAAAGTATTTGGCATCACCTTGTAAAACAGCCAGGGGGAGCCAATAAAGCTTAACCTCTCATGTACAGCATTTGAGCTTTTAAATTTGAACTGTGTATTACAGCATGTTAATCATCAGTCATTAAAATGTTGGTATATTTTATGAAAGCAAGATTTCTCAGTTGGACAAAATTACACAACCTACCTTTATCAGAAATATTTATGCATCAAAGCCTTTACCGAAGATATTACTAATAGTATTAATAATGAATGACTTTGGACAAGCTGTATACTCAAAGTATAATTTCTTTAGCACATTTGTACAAGCACTTGGAATCTGTAAAGCCCTACTTTGTCAGGCATTTTCTTTTACTTTGTAGTGTGCTCTCTGAAGGCACCAGTTCTGTAGGGTTTGGGCATTTACTGGGACAATTATTAATTGTAGCAGTAAATCACAAAATTGATTCTTTTGATGGCTTTAGAATCCAACCATGAGACATAGTTCAAACAACGCACACACACAGGTACTAATACATGAGGATACATTTATTAATACATAGAATATGCATGTAAACCTAACAGATCTTATCGAGAGGGTTATCAGAATACAAAAGGTATATATTCAGTCAGTTACAAAGTGTTACACATATCAAGAGGACATACGTTCAGTATATCATTCATTTAGACCGTTTCATAAATGAACTTGGTTATAACTTCTACATTAGATACTCAAAACAAGTACATAACTCTTAGGAATTAAATTGATATCAACTGGTTGGGATAACAATTGAATTCTCGAGCAGTAATGCAGTGAAGTTGAATACTCATCCAATCTTTGGGGATTCAGATCTCCTGCGGGCACAAAGAAACAGTTGCAGGCTGTTGCTGTCCAATCCGCACTCTCTGGCTCGGTGCCAGGCTGTGCTGTGCGGTTTGCGACGGTGCGCTGCAGATGCTCACTGGCCTGCTAGTTAGTGTTGGCTTTAACTAGCAAAGTTTGTGCACAGAAGAAAAGATGACTGTGGGTCCCAGCAAGTCAGGAAGAGGACCGGTTCGTTCCTGATGAAGCGCTAGTTCTGAATAGTGATTCAGCTGTCCACAGTTCTGACCTGTTCACGAGGCCTGCTGCTGGTGCTAACCTTGGGTGGATCTTCTGGTTACTCTCTGGCAACCTCCGCTCTAGACTCTTAGAACAAAGTTCTGGCACTCGGACACACTGGCCATTCCGTGGTTGTCCGGGCTGAGTCTCAGGATGGTCAGGAGGCGCGCTGCGAGAATGTCCTGCCCTTGGGAGCCTTCTGCTCCTGAGCCATCCTGCCCTGGAATTCTCCTTTGAATTCCCTTTAGAAAAGTCCACAGAAGTCCACAGAATTCCACTGAATCTCCACAATTCTCTCAGGCCCTCTGTGTTGCCTGTTTTTACCTGGAGGAACTTCAGCTCGTTCATTGGCTGAAAGTTCCATGGGCATCAGAGTCCCAAGTGGGTTACTCGGCCCTACAAGTCCCTGATTGGTTGATCAAGGTGAAATATGAGTCACTTACTCCTGACACTTAGGAATGCAGTCCAGATGTCCATCTGGCACTCCCTAGACAGATAGGCGCCAATGGATGACCATTGATCATGATAGCCAGGCTTAGCTAAGTGCATCCCCGTCTGGGAGCTTGTTCCTTATCAAAAGAAAACATCTTAAATCAGCCTGCATGAATACTTTCTCTGTGCCTGCACCACAGAGATGGAGGGTGAGATGGGGCCTCCTTTAGGACAGCATACCAACGCTTAATTCTGTCTTATTAACAAGCATTGCCGCTACAACTTCAACGGACATAAAAACTCCCTTGCTTTAAACAGGGCGTTTCATAATTTCTAATCACGTATCTAAAGAAATTAATGACGATATGATTAAATTCGTGTACTGCGACAGGGCTGTGTAGGGCTGTTTTGCCTCTCTGTTCATGTGACTTCCCTTGTAGCCCACTAGTCTACGTGCCTGATTACCAACTCACGGGTTGTGTGTTCAAATCCAGCTGGTGCTGTGACTTTTCTTTTAACAAACATTTCTTCGAAAAAATAGAATAGCAATATTATGGATCAATTGACTTTTATATTTCAAAATATCACAACATGATCGAATCTAAGTCATTTTTTATAACAATGAATAGTCACCTTCTTCCCTTCTGACAACGGTCCCTGCTTCTGCTTCCTGCTTCTATTGTGTGTGTGTGTGTGGGGGGGGGATCCCTTCAGATCTCCCTTTAGATCTAAAAGGTTATTAATCATATCTTCGGTGTCGCATCTTACCAGTGCAGCTGATCTTTTGCTGCCTGGGTGGGTCAAATATCACAAAGCTTTAGAGAACCTAACATTTCTAATATCAACAAATTGTACATTTGTAATAGAGTACATTTTTATAGAGAAATGGAGGCTAGACAGTATGAGTTACAATATAAACATTTATATTGATTTAAATTGTGTTTTGATTTAAATCGCAAACGCGTGTTTAATTATATGTGTTTTTTTTAATCATAATCAGACTAATGCAATATAAATTGATAAAAAATTTGTTTTTTAGCCTTATCATGGGGCATGTGTTGGTTTTTCTGTATCTCCATCCAAGCCTCCTACATACTCTTCTTATCGATGTCGGGCTAACGGTCGCACCGAGGTCAGCCCATAGCCGTCTTTGGACTTGCATCGCCGGTAGCTCATCATTTTCATCAGTCAGTTTGTCGATAGCTCGCACAATAGGACTTGAAAAAAAAGAGATCAACAGTTAGTTTTTAAAATAATGTGCATAGTTGTATTTACATGCAAGAAAGGTATTTTTAGAAATTTATTTACCTTTGAATCGTCCTCGGTTTAGATTCTCTTTGCCTCCTCTCCCCTTTATAATGTCGTCTCACTGTGCTTTCAGAAACAAAGATGTCCATCGAAGCCAAATGCTGTACGATTTCCCGTGTTGACTTCCCATTTCTTTTCATCTTCATTATTTGGTGTGAGAGAGTCCTCGTGATTTTGGCCATTGTCCGTCTCCTTACCAAAGCGATACAGTGGTGCAGCTTATACTGTATGGTATGGTACAGATAAAACTTACACCATACCGATGAGCTAATACCAGGGAAAGACACTCCTATTTTATTTAAAACACAATATGCCAGGAAATGCGTCTGATGCATTAACAAGTTAAAACAATTGCGTCGAAAACCTGGGCGTAACACCATTTCCTTTTTCTGATCACTCGCTTTCTGGATACACGTCTCACCTGTCCTGTTCTTTGTTTTCCTGGTTTGCTGATTATGCCTGCTGCGATCCACTCCTACCCTCACACCTAAGGAAGACTATTTTAAATTTCTTGGCGCGGTTCATTGTGCAATTAACCCTTGTATGTGCTGTCCTGAAGGTGATATCACATAAAGGTGATATGTAAAATAATGTTTTTTATTATTGTTATAGAGAAACATGATGAGATTTTCCCCGGTTCAGAAAAAAAGACCTAAAGTATACTAGGTTTTCAGTAGTATACTTTAAATACAGTCTTTGCTGTGCTCTTGGGGATCCTTGTGATATTTCGAGCTCTGGTTGGATGATAAGTGTCGCAGTTTAAATAATTTTCGGTGTTGGAAATTATGAAAAGCTCTGATAAAAGCAAGGGAGTTTTTGTGTCCGTTACAGTAAAAGAAAATGCCTGACAGAGTAGGGCTTGGACAGATTCCAAGTGCATTTTTGCAATCAGCCTTATTTATGGGTTGCAACTTAAAAAAAGTGAAAAACCTTGCTCAAAATGCAATTTAGAGCTTTCTGGCAAGAGGAGACACCCAAATTAATAATGTAACATGCCACTGTTTGTGCATGAACAGGGTTATACTGCTATTCCCTTAGATACCCGATTAAAAAAAATATAATTTTTTTTTTTATTCCCCGGCGGAACCAGGCATCCATATGAATCAAGTAACAGGTTTATTCCATGCTGAAAAAAAGCCCCGGGTTATCTGGGTTTTTTGACAGAGGGTAAAAAACTCTCTCTCTCGCTTGTCCTCCCCCTCACCAGCTAATGTGAATCGAAACCTGTTTTTCTGGCTTTTAAAGTCGTGCGATGTGTAAGCCACAATTCAAATAGAGAAAAAAGAGCTGACTGACAAGATTTAAGATGTGGCTGTCAATGTTGGATTTAAAAAAAATCTGACGTTTGTTGCATTGCTTGAAAAATAACTTTATTTCGAGAGACTGGATAAGTAATTCAAGTGTTTTTTTAACTTCCTGAAAAACAACTAATAATTTAACTATATGTGCAAACGTTTTATGATATGTCGCTGTTGTGAATGTCTGTGGACATGTGCTGGCTGGACAGGAGGCTCTACTGTACACAGAGGGGGGCGGGAGGAGGGGACAAGCCGATACATACTCTTAGAGTTTGATTAATAGGGAATATAATACAAAAATATAGTACTAAAAATAAGATACACTCTACAGACATTCACAACGGCGACTGTCAGAAGATAGGACACAGCGGCTCAGGTACCCGCTGAATGGAAAAGGGGCACTTTAATGTTCTGTATGGCTAATACTAAAGCCAATACTTCAATACTTTAATATTCTTTTCTGTATGTTTAACAATAGTGGGTACTTGCCTAATTCGTCCCTGCTCCCGTTGTTAGGTGTTAATGTGTTGTTAAGTGTGAATTTGTACCTGTTTCCCTGAGGTCTTGCTTTTTTTCTGGAAAACCATAACTCTGATCTTGTCCAGATTGACTGTCAGCGCCCAGGTCTGACAGTACTGCTCCAGCAGTGACAGGTTCTGGCGCAGCCTCTGTTCTGTGGGCCACAGCAGGACCAGGTCGTCTGCAAAGAGCAGGAACTCTATTTCCATAATTATTGCAGATCAGTAAATCAAGGGACAAAACAATTATTGCGCCCGGCTCCTCAATGGGCTTTGACGTGCTAATGCATTGGTTTAACAGTCCGGGTGTGGCAAGCCTCTAATGTCTCCCGACTTCGGCAAAAGGAACCCGCCTTTCATTGGAAGACAATGAACACATTCTAGCTGTACATGTGAATATAGCATAAATACACCAAGGGATTGGGTGAGCTCCCATCACAAGAAAAAAAACTGTGAACCTGCACTACAGCGACCACAGTACAGTATGGAGACCAAGACCTTTTACGGGAAGAGACGTGGTGCTTCTGCCGCCCCACCTTCGAAAGAGCGAAGGGTAAGCAAATACAGCAGACTTCATCTGAAATACGCGATTACAGCGCATATTACAAGGTATTATTGCCGTTTTGAATTTTAAATTCAATTATAATTATTTCTTCGTAGCCTGTTCTTCAAGAAAACACCGCATGGGCGAAACGATCTTCGAAATCTACCACCAGGACAGTAAAAAAGAAAGCGGTAAGACGGAAAAAAAGAAAAGTTTATTTTGATGTCTGTTCCGCGACTGATGAATACTACTGTGTGACTTTATTTCTTACATGAATTATGTTATTTTGCCACAGGCCGTGGGTCTCTGCTCTCGGCCACTGGCCAGGGTGCCAACCTGTAGAAGCACCACCTGTGTGGAGACTTTTCAGCAGCAGCGGGAGCAGTACGACGCATTACTGGGGAGGATTGGGAGGCTAGAGACACTCTTGAAAATGCAGAGGAAGGAGACAGTATGTTCCAGCAGTCAAACATTTGAGCAGCTGTCTCCCGATAAGTGCCTCTGCCCGCCGCGCAGGTTGCAATGCCTGGCGGAAGCTCTGCCCCCCGCAGAGCACACTGGCCTCAGGACACTCCATCCCGGCCTCTCTGCTCACCACCGCACAGGAATTGGTTGATGCTGTCCCCACTGTCTATCTCCCCTCAGGAATCACCGTTTACAGAGCGGAAATCACAGACGCCAGTGGGACGAATAATTCTCCCAGATATCCAACTGTTACCCATCACTCAAGAGATGGAGGGGGGGTTGTACTTGCAGTGCATCGGCATAGACGTGAAAGCAAGAGCCGACCGCTACGCCGCCCTCGTGTTTCGAAATCTTGTGACTTTTGAAATTTACTGGGGGTGGACCACGTCTGTAAATTTCGATGGGTCCAGAGGCAAAAGTGCCTTGCCTTGCAATCTCCGGGAAACCATTAGAAGCATGGTGAATCGGAGATTCTCAACCCTTACTTCGTGCAACTGGAAAATAATTCGTGATCAGATCAATGAAATGCTTCGTAGAAGGAGGCGCTCTTTTCCTCTAGTCTAACAGTCTGTCCACAAACAAAACATTCCTGTTAGACAAGAGGAATGTAAAAAAAACAATTACTTTTGTCAGTGGAAACCGGTGTGTGTGTCTCTCTCTGCTGGATGTCCCTCTCACTCTCTGCTGAATGAATAAAAGCATTTTCTTAAAAACGCATTTGCGTTTGTCTGGTATTTACTTTGGTCCCTTTTAACTGTTTTTCCATCTTCTTTATTGCTTTGAGATGCCACTTTTAAAGGTGATATGTAAAATAATGTTTTTTATTATTGTTAAAGAGAAACATGATCAGATTTTCCCCGGTTCAGAAAAAAAGATCTAAAGTGCTACACCTAACTTTCTTAATTCGATGTATTTAAAGCAGTGAACTACTGTAGGTGTAATATAACATTCAGAAATACAGTCGAGAATAGTTTTGTGGTGTTTGTATAGATGAAATGTTCCTAAAATGTATAACGTAACAAAATTAAAGATGATTAAAATCTGTAATCTTTCCACTATATATATATTTATATATCTTTTATAGATCTTTTTTTCTGAACCGGGGAAAATCTGATCATGTTTCTCTATAACAATAATAAAAAAACATTATTTTACATATCACCTTTATGTGATATCACCTTAAGGACAGCACATACAAGGGTTAATTGCACAATGGACCGCGCAAAGAAATTTAAAATAGTCTTCTTTAGGTGTGAGGGTAGGAGTGGATTGCAGCAGGCATAATCGGCAAATTAGGAAAACAAAGAACAGGACAGGGGAGACGTTTATCCAGAGAGCGAGTGATCAGAAAAAGGAACAGCTGTTACGCCCAGGTTTTACGCTCTCTGCTGAATGAATAAAAGCATTTTATTAAAAACGTGTTTGCATTTGTCTGGGTATTTACTTTGTAATCTGTGGTTTACATCTACTGTATTGTTTTGAGATGCCACTTTTAAAGGTGATAGGTAAAATAAAGTTTTTTATTAATGTTATAGAGAAACATGATCAGATTTTCCCTGGTTCAGAAAAAAGACAATTAAAATCTGTAATCTTTCCACTTGTATGTCATCGGAAAATACAAGAAGTTTCTGCTTTGTGTAAGGATGGTATCAAAAAGTAATCTAAGTGGTGAGAAAGCTGTGCTCCTCAAAGCGCTTTACAGGATAAAAACAATAACAATAGTGGCTGGGCAAACGATTTTTTTTTTAGAAATACAAAATGAGATATAATGATGTGTTCCGGCTAAGACATTAACCAGTACAACCCCCCTCTCTGCGGGAGTGCTGGCTGTGACAAATTAAACGGGTTTCACAGGTATTTTCAAAGTAGAAGGGGGCGAGATTTCCAGCTTAATTTTCGTGTTAAATATTTTTTTTAAATTAAAATTCATTCTATACAGCACTCACATATTTGGGTACCGTTTCATAAAACTTTCATGCCTAAAAAGGTTTAGGGAGAAATGGAAGACTGATAATGGAATGGAATGGAATGAATGATAAGTGTCACAGTTTAAATAATTTTCGTAGTTAGAAATTATGGAACGCTCTGTTAAAAGCAAGGGTGTTTTTATGTCGTTGCAGTAAAAGAAAATGCCTGACAAAGTAGGGCTTGGCCAGATTCCAAGTGCATTTTTGCAATTTGCATTGCATTGTCCATTGTGCTGCTGTAATAAAGTTTAAAATAAGTCTAAACTGTATCAGCTTTATTTATGGGTTGCAATTTAGAAAAAGTCAAAAACCGCACTCAAAATGCAATTTAGAGCTTTCTGGCAAGAGGAGACACCAAAATTAATAATGTAACATGCCACTGTTTGTGCATGAAGTTATACTGCTATTTTCCTTAGATATGCGATTAAAAATAATAAATTTTTTGAATTCCCTGCGGAACAAATTCCATAAGAATCAGCGCTTTTATATATCGCCTTTAAACACATATATTTAAACACGCGTTTACGATTTAAATCAAAACGCGATTCAAATCAATATAAATGTTTATTTTGTAATGCATAGGTGACTATTCATTGTTATTAAAATGACTTAAATTCGATCATGTTGTGATATTTAGAAATATAAATTTGTTTGGTGCAAGTGAGGTTTTATTTAATCTCTGACCAAGGGAAACGTTTCATTTTTTCAAAGAAATGTTTGTTAAAAAAGAAGTCATGGTTCCAGTGGGATTTGATCACAGACTGTATGAGATGGGAGTCAGGAACTTAACCCACAGCGCCACCGGCACAGTCACATGCAGAGTGCTTAAAAAGCACTACAGAAACATTATCAACAGACAATGTACAGCGTGTACTCTTCTTGTGTTGCGGTACATGAATATAATTATATCGTTATTAATTTCTTTAGATACGCGATTCCATATTATATTCCCTTTTAATCAAATTCTAAAAGTATGCTTGTTGACTCCGTTATCTCTTTAGTTAAAGACTTCAATGCTTAAAATGTTTAGAGAGAAATGGAATACTGGTGTGTATTTTTCTTTAAAGTACCAAGACCAGCCATATACTGTATGTTTATGTTCCAAAATTAATATTGTTTATGGCCTTCACACGCGTTACAGTATGCTCCTATTCTTTTTATGCTCAGCTACTAAGATTTCCCTTCAGTGGTAAAATTCCATATGAATATTCAATACTACAACGGGCACAGTAAAGACGTTTACTGTAAATCTTTCTACGACAGACCAATGGACCACGAGTGCCCCTGTCGGTCAACCAATCACGTACCGCAGTACCACGCGTCATCGTGCATCACAATGCGCGACGCCGTAGCCAATTACCTCCGATACGTGTCTGTACCGCGCACTTTGAATGGCTGCATCTGTAGTAAGAACACCACTTGCTGTTATTGTAAAAGGATACATTTTGTAGTGATTTAACATCACTTGATAGTTATATTAATATGGAATCATGTAACTGAGCAGCTAAGATATCACAAGTGGATGTTTTGGAAACATTTTGACATTTTTTAAAAAAACTTGTATTGTCATTGTAGTGGTAATGAGCACTGTAATGTAGCGAGCTGCACCCAGGTGCTTCAAGGTGTGATCAGAGCATTCCTTTCGGTTTGTTTCTCATAGAGCCGAATGCCTTAAAATAGTCCACTATTATAGTTTATTGTAAACATGATGTGTCTCTTTCAGGTTTACACCCGAATTGAGAAAATCTATATTTTGTCTTAATCCAAATGTCAGCAGCCAGTAATCAGCCAACAATTTAACTTGGAGTTTAAACTGTACTATATAGTACACCGCCTAGAATTGAACCTGGTCCATCAGAGTATTTCAACAGGGAATCAGCTGGATGAATTATTATACATGATGGTTTTGTGTTTAAGGATTTCTTCACAGAAATCTTTAAATCAAACGTGGGAGGAGGGAAGGATTTTTTTTTGCAATTGCCAGTAATCGGGGAACAGCTTATCAACTCGATGGGCAAATGATCTTTTTTATTTTTAAAAACAAAATAAAAAATAAGATACAATGACATGTTCCTGCCTGACTCCAGCACTGCATGACTTTAAAAGCTGTAAAAAAAAAACTGGTTTAGATAGTTAAAAACCATTTTTTTATGCACAACAAACGGGTGAATTTTCTTCCTCATGATCAACTTAGAATCTTTGTGTACACTGTAAGATTTTTAATTTTTAATTAAATGTTTCAAATACTTGAATTTCACAAAAGTTGGACTGATTTAATATCTCTTGATAGTAATATTAATATGGAGTCGTGTAACTAAGCAGCTAATATATCACAAGGTGTCATTTTGGAAACATTTGATGTTAGTTTTAAAAAAAATATATATTATTGTCCTTATAATGGTAATAGGCAATAAACTGTCATAGTGTGCTCCACCCAGGCAGTTTAAAGCCTAATCAGAGAATTACTTTGTTTCTTACATAGCCGAAAATAAAAAAAATAGTCCACTATTATAGCTTGTTATTGGTAACAGTGTGAGTGTGTATATCTGGATGAATTATTATGGTTGTAAAGTTGAAAGTAATGGTTTTGTGATTTATGATTTCTTCACGCAATTTTTTAAGTTAAAGGCGGGAAAGGGTTATATTTACAAGTTGTGTATCGCCTCTTCTTATATTTGTAAAAACATTCCAATTTAAATGCAATATGGAATATATTATTAATAATATTAAAACAAATTAGGGTTTTTGGGCTTCTGCTCTCGATGCTCCTGTCCCAGTTCATTCTTCACCACATTTGCTTAAACCCAAGTCTCCTGCATCTATCAACAGAGGTTGAGCTACAAATCTTCTTCAGCTTATGTAGCCAACATCCCTGTTATGCATAAGTAGAGTAGAGGTCTGTACTGTCACCGCGCTGCAACTAGTTTGTACTATCTATATGCCTGCCATTCTTTACAATATTAATAATGAATGACCCTGGATGATCTGCAGAGACACGTTGAGTCTTGTCTTTTCATCTTGGAATTTAACCTTTACAGTGATTCTTTTGGCTATATTTTTTACATAGCCGGATGAGTAAAAAGCAGAGTTTGTCTTAAAACACCACACCCTTTTGAATGAGTTTTAATCAACTTTGTCTGTCCAGGGGGGCTGGGCAGAGTGATGGACAGTGAAAAAAATGACCGTGGGCACTTTTCCTTCCCCCCTGGTACGAGGTGATAATGCGGAAAATGTTTTTTTATTTTACTGGGAGTGTGAACATTGAGTGAGCACTGGGGCATACAGTGAGATTAACAAAGTGAGATTACTGAGATCGATAATTTTAGTAAATATGTTGACAAATATCTGAATTTTTGCTTTCACGAGGCAAGATAAAATTGTATCCAACTGTGAATCAGCTATGTGATCTTGCCCCCGTGAAATTGTGGAAAAAATGTTTAATGAGCAGTGTAGTCCCCACAGAGTGTTAGTTTTAATACACTGTACAGTATAACAGTATAAAGCAATTATGTTTGTAATCGCTATTCTTGCAAGTACATTTTGTACTGTGTGTTAGCTGGTGGGCAAACGATCGAGGTGAAACTTTTACCACAAGGAGTGTACCTATAAGGCGGAGAAGACGGCACCAAATGTTTTAGGCACTGTATGTAAGGTTGGAAGATGCCTCCCCCCTTCCCCCTTCACCTTCCCTCTGCCTGCCTGACCTGTTCCTGTTCTTAACCTTTCTGTGTCCAAATCGCAGCGGGTACGAGAGAGTAGGGAGAGACAGAAAAAAATTGAACCCTGGTTTTTTTGATAGTCAGATGTAATGTATGTTTGAACACAGTCTTGCAAATTAAGGTTTTTATAAGATGTGGAAGTGCAACAATTTATCACAGTGTGAATTTTAAATTCACTAATTAATACTAATTTAATACTAATAGTATAACCTGACACCTGACTTTATTAAGATGTATATAAAATATTGTGAAAAATGTGACATTACATTCAGAAATACAACCAAAAATAGTCTGTGATATTTGTGTAGACGAAACGTTTCTAAATTTTATTTGAAAAAAAATAAAAATTAAAATGTATAATATTTCCATGTGTAATGTCATTAGAATGTACAATAAGCCCCTGCTTTGTTAAACAATGTTTTCAAATATAAAACTGACTGGTGAGAAACCTATGTTTAATGCTAATTAAAAGAGATTAAGTTAAAAGAAATGATTTACATTCCATTATTAGGTTTAAAGGCAGACACGCTCAGTACCATAAACACTGCAAGCTGCAGAACGGTCTCCTTATGGCACCGAGCTCTGACTGAGCTCAGTGGGCAGTGTGCTATTATCTTAACTACCTGCTTGTTTGCTTCACACCCAAAAAATAATTACAAATCATAAAATTAACAAAATTAAAGTGTTTAAAATATTTAATTAAAAAGTAAAAATAAACTTATAGCTTAAACAAAGATTCAAACCTGATCACAAGGAAGAAAAATCACCCATTTTTTGTAGATTTCGTGTTTTTAACGAATCCCGTTTTTATGGATTTTAAAACCATGCAATATCTATTTTAGGTACACACATTATTGTTTCCTATTTTGATTTTCTTTTAAATTAAAAGAATCAGTTGCCCATCGTGCCACACAATGTTATGTTGCATATACTGTATATGTTTCTGATGCATAAAAATATAGCATAATGCCTTCTCGTGTTATGAAGTCACTTGCACCTGGGATGTGCTTTATTCAAACTAAGGTTTCCTAAAATGCAAACAGGTACTACATATTGTTTAAATAAAAGCTGTGAATTTTTTTCGCCATTGTAGTATCCTCTCACGAGGCACCAGTAAATGTAGGGGTTGTGCTTAACGATCTTATCGTGAGGGTAGCAGAATACAAAAGGTATATATTCAGTCAGTTACAAAGAGTTACATATATCAAGAGGACATACGTTCAGTATATCATTCATTTAGACAGTTTCATAAATGAACTTAGTTACAACTCTACACTAGATACTCAAAAGCAAGTATATTACTCTTAGGAAATAAATTGAAATCACCTCTGGTTGAGGTAACAATTGAATTCTCAAGCGGTAATGCAGAATGTTGAATACTCAGCCAACAACTGGGGATTCAGATCTCCTGCAGACACAAAGAAGCAGTGGCAGGCTTGTCGCTGTCCAATCAGCATTCTCTGGCTCGGTGCCAGGCAGTGTTCGGTGCAGCTTGCAACGTTGTGGGAGAGATTCTGGCTGCATACGCTGCTGATGCTCTCTGAAGACAAGCTAGTTAGTGTTGGCTGAAACTAGCAGAGTTTGTGCACAGGAGAAAAGTGACTGCTGGTCCCAGCAGGTCAGGAAGAAGACCGGTTAGTTCCTGATGAAGCGCTAGTCCTGAAAACTGATTCACCTGTTCACGGTTCCGACCTGTTAACGAGGTATGCTACTGATGCTGACCTCTGGTGGATCCTTTGATTATGCGCTTGCAACCTGCGTCCTCGACTCTTAGAACAAAGGAAAGTCCTGCACTCGGACACACTGGCCGTTACGTGGTGGTCTGGACAGAGGCTGAATGTCCAGCAGGCGCACGGCGAGAATGTCCTGCGCTTGGGAACTGTTCTGCCCTTGGGAACTGTTCTACAGGCGCTTTGTGTTGCCTGTTTACCTGGAGGAACAGCAGGTTGTTCATTGTTTGAAAGTTTCATGGGCATCAGAGACCCAAGTGGGGTTAACCTGCCCTACCAGTTCCCGATTGGCTGATGATGAGTAACCATGCACTCTGACCTTAGGGTTGTAAACAAACTTTGAATAACACTTTCCCTTGGAATCTCAGACTTTAAGGTGCCAGGGATGAACATTTATTAAGGTTACTAGAGAATCTCAGGAATTAGGGAGCTGTTCCTTATCAGGACACTCTATCAGCTAGAAAAACACCTTAATTGTGAACGAAATGGAATGGCCTCTCTGTATCAAGCACCACTGAGATTAAAGAGAGAGGGACGGCAAGGGAGCAGAAAAGCCTCGCCGCTACACAATCTTTAATCTCTAGTTTGTAGGCTATGTCATTCACGTTTTTATTTCATTATAAATATCACTTAATATTGAATATGTTATAACATATTAAAAAATGTTAATATATTATACATGATATTTACTATTTTATTTTTTAAAAAGTCTTTGTTAGAAGATAAAATTGTGCCCGAAGCAGATTGCCTACACAGAACCCCTACTGACATACCCATGGGGGGAATGCAACTTTAGAATACAAAAAGGGGAAGGTTGGAAGACTGCCTTTATGACCACACATTGGCATTATGAGTATCTAGTAATGCCTTTTGGCCTTGCTAATGCCCCTGCGGTCTTCCAGTCATTCACGAATGATATCTTCAGGGACATCAATAAACCAATTGTTTTGGTACAGATGCAGCCATTCAAAACGAGTGGGGTATGCTGCGGTACAACGCGGTGGGCGTGTTGCAATGAAACGTGTAATTCAAAATAATCACATGTAAGACTTTGATGCTTAAAATGTTTAGGGAGAAATGA
This sequence comes from Lepisosteus platostomus, assembly GCF_059453375.1. NCBI lineage: Eukaryota > Metazoa > Chordata > Actinopteri > Semionotiformes > Lepisosteidae > Lepisosteus > Lepisosteus platostomus. Next base: position 45,830,345 of record NC_142612.1, on the reverse strand, counting down.
AATACTGGTGTGTATTTTTTTCTTTAAAGTACCGAGACCAGCCATATACTGTATGTTTAAGTTCCAAATTAATATCGTTTATGGCCTTCACACGCGTTGCAGTATGCTCCTATTCTTTTTATGCTCAGGCACTAAGATTTCCCTTCAGTGGTAAAATTCCATATAAATATTCAATACTTAAACGGGCACCAGCAATATACAGTTTACATAATATGTTTATGTTCCTAAATTAATATCGTTTATGACCTTCAGATGCGTTATGCTCCTATTCTTTTTATGCTCAGCTACTAAAATTTCCCTTTAGTTGTAAAATTCCATATACATATTCAATACTAAGCAGATTAAAACATGCACATTAAAGATTAAATGATGAAATCGTTTCACTAACAACCAATGCACCATGAGTGCCCCTGTCAGTCATTTTGGCCAGTCAATCACGTACTGTGGTACGCCGCGGTGGTTTGTGGGTAGATGCATGCAGTACAGGTTTGTACCACAAACTTTGAATGGCTGCGTCTGTATATCTAGATGACATCCTCATTTTGTCCGCCAATCCTCAGGAACACGTCCATCACGTCCAGGAGGTGTTGTCCAGGCTCCTTGAAAATAAACTTTATACCAAGCTTGAAAAATGCATTTTTTCATGCTTCTGGAATCCACTTTTTGGGCTACTACATTTCTCCACTTGGGGTGGAGATGGACTTATCTAAGGTTTCTTCAATTGATGACTAGCCTGTCCCTCGCAATTTGAAACCGATCCAATGTTACCTGGGCTTTGCCAATTTTAACATGTGCTTTATTTGGAGTTTCAGCACTGTCGTGACACCCATCACAGCCTTGACCCGCAACGGTCAAGGTAATATGGTAATCATGGTTGTCTCCGATTGCTTCTCTAAGTCAGCGCATTTTGTTCCCCTACCAGCCTGTCTACAGTCCAAGAAATAGTTCATCATGTTTTCAGGATACACGGTCTGCCCAGGGATCTCTTTTGCGACAGGGGTCCCCAATTCATCTCTGCCTTTTGGAAGGCTTTTTGTCAAGCACTTGGGACCCATGCATCTTTAATGCCTGGATATCATCCTGAGGCCAATGGACAAGTTGAAAGGACTAACTAAAGCCTCCTTACCTTTCTGAGATCCTTCACCTCCATATCACAGGATGACTGGACATCACTGCTTTTCTGGGTAGAGTATGCCCACAACTCACTTCCTCCACAGGTCTCTCTTCATTTCTGTTTCTCTGTTTCTCTTCGTTTCTTTGTCGGGAGCCATCCGTGAAGAGAGGGGTACTGTCACAACCACCAGTCATTGGAGATCTACTTACAAACGAGCTAACCAGTTCCAGCAGCTGACTAATCACAACAAGCGCTGCCTCACATGTTAACCATCACCACCAGCTGTGACATTTTCTCTCACATCTATTTAAACTCACAGAACTCTCTGATCTTTGCTCGGTATTGATTTCTCTCCTAGAGAGCTCCTACCTTGCCCTTTTTGGAAAACCCTCTCGAATGACCTCTATTGGCTTTTTGGACTTAGTTTGCTTTTGAACACGAACTCGTCTGACGAATTGGATTGGACACTTGTGCTTTTGCTGCCTCTGTTCCCTCTCTCTCTCCTACTTCCTCCTACTTCCTAACTTGGATTCCTTACACAAGTGTAGCAGCGAGGCTTATTAATAAGAAATAATTAAGTGTTCTGAGCTTTCCCAAATGAGGCCCCATCTCTGTTCATCTCTGTGGTGCAGCCACAGAGAAACTATTCATGCAGGCTGATTTAAGGTTTCCTTTGAGAAGGGACAGCTCCCAAAGGGGGATGCACTTAGCTAAGCCTGGCTATCATGATCAATGGTCATCCATTGGCGCCTATCTGTCTAGGGAGTGCCAGATGGACATCTGGACTGCATTCCTAAGTGTCAGGAGTAAGTGACTCATATCTCACCTTGATCAACCAATCAGGGACTGGTAGGGCCGAGTAACCCACGTGGGATGCCCATGGAACTTTCAGCCAATGAACAAGCTGAAGTTCCTCCAGGTAAAAACAGGCAACACAGAGGGCCTGAGAGAATTGTGGAGATTCAGTGGAATTCTGTGGACTTCTGTGGACTTTTCTAAAGGGAATTCAAAGGAGAATTCCAGGGCAGGATGGCTCAGGAGCAGAAGGCTCCCAAGGGCAGGACATTCTCGCAGCGCGCCTCCTGACCATCCTGAGACTCAGCCCGGACAACCACGGAATGGCCAGTGTGTCCGAGTGCCAGAACTTTGTTCTAAGAGTCTAGAGCGGAGGTTGCCAGAGAGTAACCAGAAGATCCACCCAAGGTTAGCACCAGCAGCAGGCCTCGTGAACAGGTCAGAACTGTGGACAGCTGAATCACTATTCAGAACTAGCGCTTCATCAGGAACGAACCGGTCCTCTTCCTGACTTGCTGGGACCCACAGTCATCTTTTCTTCTGTGCACAAACTTTGCTAGTTAAAGCCAACACTAACTAGCAGGCCAGTGAGCATCTGCAGCGCACCGTCGCAAACCGCACAGCACAGCCTGGCACCGAGCCAGAGAGTGCGGATTGGACAGCAACAGCCTGCAACTGTTTCTTTGTGCCCGCAGGAGATCTGAATCCCCAAAGATTGGATGAGTATTCAACTTCACTGCATTACTGCTCGAGAATTCAATTGTTATCCCAACCAGTTGATATCAATTTAATTCCTAAGAGTTATGTACTTGTTTTGAGTATCTAATGTAGAAGTTATAACCAAGTTCATTTACGAAACGGTCTAAATGAGTGATATACTGAACGTATGTCCTCTTGATATGTGTAACACTTGGTAACTGACTGAATATATACCTTTTGTATTCTGATAACCCTCTCGATAAGATCTGTTAGGTTTAAGGCATATTCTATGTATTAATAAATGTATCCTCGTGTATTAGTACCTGTGTGTGTGCGTTGTTTGAGTTATGTCGCATGGTTGGACTCTAAAGCCATCAAAAGAATCAACTTTGTGATTTACTGCTACAATTAATAATTGTCTCAGTAAATGCCCAAACCCTACAGAACTGGTGCCTTCAGAGAGCCACTACATTACATTTTGGCTATGGCAACGCCAAATATTTGGCGTCCCTGAGCCGGTTTTCTTACATATTTGGCGTCCCTGAATGGCTATGAATCACTACATTTATGGCGTCCCTGGCACGGGCGTGGCAAGACTGAAATGAGTCAACCAAGCGGAATAATTCATATAAAACGCCGCAGGTTTCATACACGACAATACAGTGTGCTGAAAGCCGAAAGAAAAAAAAAGTTCCCCTTGCTCTTTAAGCAGTGCTTGATTGTTTTGTGATCTTTTGCAATCTACCGGGTTGATTGCATACTTGATCTTGTGGTTTTCTGTGGTAAAACTGTGATTTCGTACTTAAAAGTAATACTCTTTAAGTTAACGATGGTTGCTAAAAGGTCTGAATTCGAGTCGCTATTAAGCACTCTCTCTAGCAGCGACAGGTCTGACCACGATCTCTTCCATATCTCCGTCAGCGGAGAAGCTAGGAGAATAAATCTCCATTCTCTGAGAGAGCTAGCGAAGGACATAGAGAGATTTGACCCCGCAGTGTCAGAGAATAATATCGAGAGTTATATTCAGGACCTCAGGTATAACCTGCAATACCTGCCAAACGCCACAGAACAGGAGAAAGTGTTTCTGGTCAGGAAAACTACCAGCAGAGCTGTACATGAGTGGATGGCTAGGCAGATGAAAGAAGTCTGTAATGACTTTGAGCAGCTATGTCAAACACTTATCAAAGAATACAGTGAGTTTATTGACCCGACTGCCGCGATAGCCGCCGCACTTAACATTAAGCACGAGAGAGCAGAGTCCCCTCGCGAATATTACGAGAGACTTAGACGAACTTATTTTGCAGGGCGAAATGATGAGGGTTGCGAAGAGAACACACATTCCAAGGGTTTATTCATTGCGAATCTCCACCCGTCAGTCAGAAAGATGATCTTAATGCATACAGATGCACAGACCATGAAAATGACTGATATTAAGACATTCGTGCAGAAAGCCTGGGAGTATGATGTCCAAAGTCGCTCTGAGCAAAAAGCTGCTAAAGCGATTGTGTTCGCCGTCAGAGCCAGCAGGGTTAACTCCCTCCTGCTCGAAGGAGCACAGGCTCCTGAGCTGGCTAAGCCCCGTTCCAAAGCACTCACACAGGACCGCACCCAGCGTCCTAAGTGCCATGAGAACACCGGGGCAGGGAAAGGGCTAGAAAAGGCTGAACAAAAGGATTCAGTAGCCGCCCGCCTGGCCAGGCTTGAACAAGCTTTATTAGGACAGGGACAACCGCTCCCCAAGGCTGCCGGAAGCGTGAATGAGCTGATACTCTCCACTGGAGGAGGCGGAGACCCACCCCCTCTCCCTCCCTCAGTCTATCTGATTGAGCAGAAGGGTTCCTGCCTGGATGAATTCAGCCACTCCCAAGTGAGTGCTGACTCCACCCCTGAAGTCACAGAGCAGGCAGTAAAACACAGAGGAAAAGCAAGAAGCTTTTACCTCAAGGCTGCCATGGGAGATGTCTTACACAGTGAGACACTGATTGACACTGAGGTTGAAAGGTGTTTGATGTCACACGGCAAGCTCAAACGGGTAGAAAAAGAAAAGGGCATGCGACTCAGAGAGGAACTGTTGGTTGATCACCAGAAAGGCAAAGTGTGGAAACAGGTCAAGGCTCCTAAGCCTTCTGTACAGAAGGAAAGGGGGGCCAAGAGGCAGACTGTGCTCACACAGTGCCCACCGAACACAGAAGCCTATGTGAAGATTCCTTCTGTTCCCTCTGGACAAGAAATAAAAATATTTCCTTGTTCCCCGGATATACAGGGAAGTCGTGTCCCGGCTGAGGTCACAACAGCCTCCATGCCACAGGAGCGGTGCTCCAAGCAGCCGCCTGATCCACCAGGTAAAGCACACACCTTTTACATCCCTAAAGAGGAGCAGATCTCCCCACCTGGCGATGAAAAGGAGCTTTTCCTGTGCACCCTGGCACCCAAGAGGGGTCAGGACCACCACCCTGCAGTGGTGGAAGGGATCCAGATGGCAGGAGAGCAGGTTGGTGATGTAGCCCTCACCCTTAGCCCTGAGAGGTCCTCTATTAGTGAGGATCTGCTTGAGCAGCTGTCACAGGGCCACCGCCAGGTGCCCCTGGTGCAACATTCACAGGTTAGACAGGAGGTCCAGCTGGACGCTGAGACTACTGCACTGTGGACACACCTGATCCCAGATGCTGATTCCCTCTGCTGTGACCCAGGGAACCTGCAGTCAAGTAACATTATTTCTCACAACTACCAGGTAGTGAGTGAGACTGACCTGATTGTTCCTGCCTCAACGGCAGGGTTGCCAACACACCCAGTCCCCTAGAAGGGACAGGGAATGAAAGCCGAGACGGTTTTCTTACAGCCACCATCTCGGTTTGTCAGTCTGAGTCTGACCAACAGTGGTTCAGCCAGACTGGAGCTGAATGGTCAAGTCACCCGCCTGCCAGTGCCGGACATCGCAAAGAGGAGTGTCAGAATCCCTGCCTGCACTGACATGGGCCTGGTGGGTGATAGTAAGTTCAAAGACAGTGAACTAGCTATCCCACTGCTGGGGCAGCTCCCTGAACCCCTAGCGAGGGAAGGGGGGAGCGAGCAGGTGTCCTACACCCACGCCCAGCGAATGACTGTAAACATGCCGATAGAGGGATTCCTCAATCAGGAAGTGTGCAGGGTGGACCTGAACAGTGAGAATGGGATAACAATCCCAGATCACTCAGGTGCTCCAGATGACCACTCAGCCGAGGGTCAGGCATGCTCCACCGCTGCACCGCCCCCTGCAGGGTTCCTAGAGCACAGGCATGAACAAATCGAAAAAGCAGATGCCCTGGAAAAGGAGGAACAGCATCAGCAGCTGCGTCAGATCTCCCCAGATTTTCAGGATGGTGGTGCCCAAGATGCCACATGGCATACTGAGAAAGACACCATGTACATGCTGCGCCAGCTTAGAAAGGCAACAGTCACTCAGAAGGAGATGACTGGGGTCAGCCACCCGAAAAGACTTTTGGGAGGACTGATTGCTGCCGCCATTGTTGCACGTTTGCTTTTTCTGGTAGGTTTGTGTGCTACTGGCATTCTCACCCTGACTGCCCCAAGAAGGCAGGTGTCAGAGATGCCAGAGGGTAGTGACAGACTGTATCAACAGCAGCAAAAGTTGGAAAGCCTAGGGAAAACCCTACAGGCAACTTCCTATGCAACAGGGTTAAACCTTATTCCCCAAACAGTGGACATGATTGTTGGTGTTATACAGTGGGTTTATGCTTGTGTGCAACAGGCCAGAATGTTGACACAAGACCTATTAAGGGAGCTTAGTGCCACTGTAGCCTGTCTAGCCATGGCACAAATCCCAACCCACTTGATTCCACTCTTCTCAGTAGAGGAGTATGTGACATTAACCCCATCGCTCATAGCTCACCCAGACAGCAGTCCAAGATTGAATTCGGTTCCAAATCTTGAGATGGGTATGGCTACCAAAGCTATCCATTGGCTGTGTCTAAACGATTCACCAATGAAGGGTGTAAAGCTACTAATGAGCAGAGGGAGGTTAATGAACCCCATGAAGAGCAGGTGGGAAGTAAATGGCTGGTCAGCACACCACATTTAACTGACACTGTGACTTGTGACAGGCATGATACAGCTACCACAATGCAGCTACCTAACCAAACAGTTTTCCTGCAAGTTCCCGAGGAGGCCATAGTACAGCATGGTAACTTAACACTGTACGGTCTGGAACCAGACAATATAAGACCAAACTTGAGGTCATGAATGCCTTCAGGTGCCACACTATTGAATTGGATAGAAATCCAAGAAACAGTAGGCCCTGAAGAGGTACAGGTAGTTAGTTTGCTTTAATGGAACAAACCTCCAAACCACCCTAGCAGATACCCAACACAGGTGTTGTGGTTTATCGGGGGGCTGGGAACAGGAACCATTGTTATTGTAACACTACAGCCGGGTAGCTGGATCATGACTGACAGTGAATGCTGTACTCTCGCATCAAGATGTACTCTGGGTAGCATGAATGAGTCAAAGGTAGCATGTCAAAAGAAAGGAAGTGACTTCTCCCCAAATATCTACTACAGAGGTATCAGATATTGACAGTGAACTTCCTGATGTGTAATTCCTAGACTGAGATAATGTCTCCTACCGTGTTTATACATACTCCAGATGTTATTCATCCTGTTTGTATCCAATGCTGGTTCCGGTATGAATTCTCGAGGAGTAATGTAGACATTTAAGATTAATGTTCTAATGGCAAGGGACATCACTTAACTCTGTTTTGTTTTGAAGGCAACAACGCCTCAGGACCTCGTGACCTTCAAAAAGGGGGGATATGTAGCGGCGAGGCTTATTAATAAGAAAGAATTAAGTGTTCTGAGCCTTCCCAAATGAGGCCCCATTTCTCTGTTCATCTCTGTGGTGCAGCCACAGAGAGACTATTCATGCAGGGTGATTTAAGATGTTTTCTCCTGATAAGGACAGCTCCCAAAGGGGGGTGCACTTAGCTAAGCCTGGCTATCATGATCAATGGTCATCCATTGGCGCCTATCTGTCTAGGGAGTGCCAGTTGGACATTTGGACTGCATTACTAAGTGTCAGGAGTAAGTGACTCATATCTCACCTTGATCAACCAATCAGGGACTGGTAGGGCCGAGTAACCCACGTGGGACTCTGATGCCAATGGAACTTTCAGCCAATCAATGAGCTGAAGTTCCTCCAGGTAAAAACAGGCAACACAGAGAGCCTGAGAGATTCGGGAGATTCAGAGGTAAGATTCAGTAAGATTCTGGAGAGGATTCTGTGGACTGTTCTAAAGGGAATTCAAAGGAGAATTCCAGGGCAGGACGGCCCAGGAGCAGAAGGCTTCCAAGGGCAGGACATTCTCGCAGCGCGCCTCCTGACCATCCTGAGACTCAGCCCGGACAACCACGGAACGGCCAGTGTGTCCGAGTGCCAGAACTTTCCTTTGTTCTAAGAGTCTAGAGTGGAGGTTGCCAGAGAGTAACCAGCAGCAGGCCTCGTGAACAGGTCGGAACTGTGGACAGCTGAATCACTATTCAGAACTAGCTCTTCATCAGGAACGAACCGGTCCTCTTCCTGACTTGCTGGGACCCACAGTCATCTTTTCTCCTGTGCACAAACTTTGCTAGTTAAAGCCAACACTAACTAGCCAGCCAGTGAGCATCTGCAGCGCACCATCACAAGCCGCACAGCACAGCCTGGCACCGAGCCAGAGAGCGCGGATTGGACAGCAACAGCCTGCAACTGTTTCTTTGAGTCCGCAGGAGATCTGAATCCCCAGAGATTGGATGAGTATTCAACTTCAATGCATTACTGCTCGAGAATTCAATTGTTATCCAAACCAGTTGATATCAATTTAATTCCTAAGAGTTATGTACTTGTTTCGAGTATCTAATGTAGAAGTTATAACCAAGTTCATTTACGAAACGGTCTAAATGAATGATATACTGAACCTATGTCCTCTTGATATGTGTAACACTTGGTAACTGACTGAATATATACCTTTTGTATTCTGATAACCCTCTCGATAAGATCTGTTAGGTTTAAGGCATATTCTATGTATTAATAAATGTATACTCGTTTATTAGTACCGTGTGTGTGCGTTGTTTGAGTTATGTCGCATGGTTGGACTCTAAAGCCATCAAAAGAATCAACTTTGTGATTTACTGCTACAATTAATAATTGTCTCAGTAAATGCCCAAACCCTACAGAACTGGTGCCTTCAGAGAGCCACTACATTACATTTTGGCTATGGCAATGCCAAATATTTGGCGTCCCTGAGCCGGTTTTCTTACATATTTGGCGTCCCTGAACGGCTATGAATCACTACACAGTATAGGATTTCCCTGTTAGTTATATGTATAGTATCTAATTAAACTTAAGGTAGTACTATAGTAGAATAATAAATTAATGCATGATCTATGTAAGTTCAAGTATTTTAAGGTTGCTTCACCTTCTTGTGTACTATACATACATAATACACTACATTAAAATCATTAATTTTTTCACAGAAAGGGGATGATTTGTAAAATAAGGACATCTGACAATGCAACTTAAAAATGTCACGCTCATCTTCTTCTTCCCTTTTTGTCAATGAAAACTTCTTTTAACACAATTGGTTACTTAGTTTTATAGCACATGTTCCTATATAACACCGAATAGAATTATATAGTAGCCCTTGTATTCAGCATTCGTCCAATTAAATGGGCAGAGCGGTGGCTCTCTGGCTAAGGATCTGCTCCTGTGGCTGGAAGGCTGCAGGTTTATATCCCATGGCTGGCAGAGGAATCCTCCTCTAATGGGTCCCTGAGCAAGGCATTTAACCCCAGCTGCTCCAAGGGTGCAGTATAAATTTCTGACCCCAAGCTTCTCTCTCCCTGTCTGACTGATTGTGTCTCATAGAGAACAAGTTGGGGGTATGGGAAAACACAAATTCCTAATGCAAGATTTTGTATATGGCTAACAAAGTGATCTTATCTTAATCCAGTTCAAACCAGTTCTGAATGTCCACTTTATAAAATACTGAAGCTTCAACAGAAAAAAAAGTATGTACACAGTTCATAGAGAACCTCTAAACACAGTGCATGTCATGAACAGAGACTGGATTAGACCTCAATTTTTTAATGTGCCTGATTTCTTGGAAATTGTCAGAAAATGAGGCACTTTGTGACTATAAATAAAACAACTACAATTTTAATATTGCAATTTGCTATTATACTGATGAGGTATGCACCACTTAAACATTTACATTTGAATGATCGCTTGAAAAACAGTAATGTAAATGATTACATCTAAGATGATCTAGGCATTGTACATGAATATTGGTAATGCTGTTGTTGATGTAAAGTATCTGTGGATATTTATAGAATATTTTTAGAATTTACAGAAAACTGCATTGCTATGTGGAATATTGAATAATTATTTTTTGGTGCCAAAGTATTTGGCCTATACACAAATTATAAACTACAGTATATGGTTTTATTTATACCTGGGGGTTCCATTTTAAAAAGACCCTTATAAAATAGAAAAATAGAAATTATTTTAGAAATTCAAACTGAAAAAATTCTACTCACAAAATCCAAAAATCTTGTACATATTTTTTTGGCTTTGTCCCTTCATATCAACTACTACTAAAAATACTACATAATAAAGTTAAAACCTGCTGGACTCAACGGAAGCCTTTTAGCAGCACAGAATAAAAGAAATGCATTTAAATGAGACAACATTGCATTTCTTCAGTTAGAAAAATAATGTCATATTAAACGTACGGTAATATTTAAAATTAATAAAAATGTAAATGTGAATTTTGTATTCTATTTAGATCAGAAGGCACCTTTTCTGACCTTTTGGCCTTTGTAGGCGCTATTTAAGAGTCAAATAGGTGGTAGAAAACTGGGAGTCTGGGATTATTTTCTGGGTGTTTAGAACATAGGCTTCTGGGATGCCTAATTTGTAAATCTGTACTTGTATGTTCTATGTTTATGTTATGTGTAGTTTAGCAGGTTTCACTGGCATTTTAACCAAGTGTACCTGAATTATTATTATCTTCATCAGAGCTGTGCCAGATAACTAAAAGCTAATGTGCCTTATACCAACCTCTCAGGCATATTCTTGGTAAAGTAATTTACAAGTTGGAGATTAACATGATTTATTTACTTATTTATTTATCTGCTCGGTTATTTTCTGATTTTTTCTATTTATGTAACACCCCTTTTTTAACATTATATTAAATTCTTAACTTTATATTCACCTGTTTATTTAAATTGTTTTACTGTATTACAATCTGAGAATTTAATACAGAACAAATAACTTTATGGACTTACACAATTGAAAAGAACACAACATAGTCTGTTAATAGAATGATTACAAATTTGTTTGTAGCTCTTTGTTTGTAGCTCTTTGTAAGTCATACTTAGTGAAAATAGTGTACAGATGCAGCCATTCAAAATGGGTGAGGTATTTCGCGGCATACCCCGGTGGGCGTGTCACAGTATCACGCAGTATCACGCGGTATCACGTGTGTCACGTGTGTCACGTGACTAACTATCCGGCGTCGCCTTGTAAAACCGCCAGGGGGAGCTTAACCTCTCATGTACAGCATTTGAGCCTTTAATTTTGAACTGTGTATTACAGCATGTTAATCATCAGTCATTAAAATGTTGGTATATATTATGAAAGCAAGATTGCTCAGTTGGACAGAAGTACACAACCTACCTTTATCAGAAATATTTATGCATCAAAGCCTTTACTGAAGATATTACTAATAGTATTGATAATGGATGACTTTGGACAAGCTGTATACTCAAAGTATAATTTCTTTAGCACATTTGTACAAGCACTTGGAATCTGTCCAAGCCATACTTTGTCAGGCATTTTGTTTTACTTCAACGGGGCATAAAAACTTCCTTGCTTTTAACAGGGCGTTTCATAATTTCTAGCTACGAAAATGATTTAAAATGACACCTATCATTCAACTAGAGCTTAAAATATCACAAGGAAAAATACACACCGGTATTCCATTTCTCCCTAAACATTGCTTCGAAGTCTTTAACTAACGTGATACCGGAGTCAACAAGCATACTTTTAGAATTTGATTAAAAGGGAATATAATATGGAATCGCGTATCTAAAGAATTTAATAACGGTATGATTATATCCGTGTACTGCGGCAGGACTGTGTAAGGCTGTTTCGCCTACCTGATCATGCGAGCTGTCTTGTAGCCCACTGGTCTAGGTGCGTGACTAACAACGCACAGGTTGTGTGTTCGAATCCAGCTGGTGCTGGGCTTTTCTTTTAACAAACATTTCTTTGAAAAAATAGAATAGCGATATTATGGACAATCAATTGACTTTTATATTTCAAAATATCGCAACATGATCGATATTTGCGATATTTTGAATATATCTTCCCTTCTGACAGCGGTTCCTGCTTCTATTGTGTGTGTGTGTGCAACAGTAAATTTTTATACAATATAAACATTTATATTGATTTAAATCGTGTTCTGATTTAAATCGCAAACGCGTGTTTAATTATGTGTTTTTTAATCATGATCAGGCTAATGCATTTCTACATTTTCTGTATGAACCAGCTTAGAGGTTCATACAGAAAGACAGCTTGTGTTTAAATTGAGTGTAAGGTAATTTATGCTTCTAAAGTCATGGTCAGTATTGTTGTACTGTGCTGTACTGTGTCACATTATTTTATAGCGTTTTTATTGCGTTATTAAATCCGGTGGCGCTGTGTTAGTTTCCTGACTCACATTATTTAAACTGCGACACTGATCATTCATCTCTAAATAAACTTTATTTAATATAGCGTTTTAAGCAAATAGGTAATTAGATTGCTCATAAACCTAATCACTTTTTCTACATAAACACAGCGTGATTGCTCTCTGAAAATGCTTTTCCTTTATTTTTAAAGTAGGCTCAGATTTCAACTATAGATCGTATTATTATAAACTTTCTTGGAAAAATGTATTTTATGTAAACCATGTTTGCTATTAATTCATTTAGGGCTAAAATACGTTCATTGTCTTCTAATCGAGTCGAGTTGACATTGGAAGCCTGCCACACCCGGACCGTTAAACCAACGCATTAGCACGTCAAAGCCCATTGAGCCAGTATTGGCTTTAGTATCCCCCCCTTCTCCCCTCAATTCAATTCAGTTCAAGGTGTTTTATTTGCATGACAGATGGGTACAAGCAGTGTTGGGTACTGTATGTATATTGTAACGCTTACGGCAGACAGGCACTGTGTAGGAGCCGACGCACCAGAGCAGCGCCTGCAAATTTTATATTTATAACTTAGTTTTTAAAATTAGTCAAGCAATACGAAGCATCTCCTTTTACTTAGTGCCTGAGCATACTGCAATGCGTGTGAAGCCCATAAACGATATTAATTTTGGAACTTAAACATACAGTATATGGCTGGTCTCGGTACTTTAAAGAAAACATACACACCAGTATTCCATTTCTCCCTAAACATTTTAAGCATCGAAGTCTTTAACTAACGCGATACCGGAGTCAACAAGCATACTTTTAGAATTTGATTAAAAGGGAATATAATATGGAATCGCGTATCTAAAGAATTTAATAACGATATAATTATATTCATGTTGCAAAAGAACTGCAACGGACATAAAAACTCCCTTGCATGGTTTCATTACGACCAGAATCGGTCTTGAGATATTTTTAACTTGATTTACAGTATTTGAGAGGTATGTCTTAACACCGATACTACAGTGCTTAAGTACTGCTCACGTATATGTTTCTAGGTTTATATTATGCATTTCATACGGTCAAATTACTTTTGAGCAATAAGAAGCGAGAAACGGTATGCGTTTTACTTTCGTTTTGTGCTGGGACCCGTGGATTGATTAGAGATATCAAGTACATACAAGTCATTTTTTAAATGTTGTAGTTCGTCTTGAAAAAATGTTACGAGTACATCATCTATCAACAATTACACAGGTTCTGTTTCCATATTGCGGATTTTGGTTACGTAATATTATTTTCTAGATTTCACGTTGTGAATATGATGGGATGTCTGATGGGATGTTCCTAAAAATCCATCCTCTGTAAAACGTCTTCTCTAGTTGTCCTGCATATGTATTCGCTAATGAAGCTGTGTGTTCTGAGCCTAGCCAGCTTAGAGGGCTAAAGACAGCTTGTGTTTAAATTGAGTGTAAGGCAATTTATGCTTCTAAAGTCATGGTCAGCATTTATCTTTGTACTGTGTTGTAAACTTGTTCTGTGCCAATCACAAACTCGTTTTCAATAAAATTATTTTATTAATTCAGCAGTTTGTGAGAGGGACATCCAGCAGGGAGACACACACACACACCGGTTTTCATTGACAACATTGTTTTTTTTTCAATTCCTCTTGTCTAACAGGAATGTTTTGTTTGTGGACAGACTGTTAGACAAGAGGAAAAGACCGCCTCCTCCTACGAAGCATTTCGTTGATCCGATCACGAATTCTTTTCCAGTCGTACGCAGCAAGGGTTGAGAATCTCCGATTCACCATCGTACTAATGGTTTCCCGGAGATTGGGTTAAAAAAAAAAAACATACTAACAACTGTGCCATCCTACTCCTTAGTTAATACATTTTATTATTCATGAACAGTTAACATTGTTAGCAAAATATTTTGAATTATATTTAACCCTATTTTTTCTTTAGTTTTGTATTTAACTTATATGATAGTCAGACTTAATGTATATTTGAACAATGAAAATATATTTTTACAAGATTTTACATTAAGCACTTAAAATTAATATGGTTAATAATAGTAAACTGTAACATGCTGTAACAAGATCGGTTACAAGAAGAAAATGCTTTCAGAGAAAATGTTTCAACCAAACCTGTTCCCACACACCCCGCCCCCACTACCATTAGAATATACACAAACATTTTAGCGTTTCATTCTGAGCAGAAGACACTCACACCTGAAGAGTGCTGGCTGTGACGAATTAAACCGGTTTTACAGGTTTCAATCACAGACCATGTGACATGGGACTCAGTAAACTACGGTAACACCGTATTTGATAACGCTTTAAAAACGCTATAAAATAATGTGACTTGGCACAGAACAAGTTTACAACACAGTACAAAGATAAATGCTGACCATGACTTTAGAAGCATAAATTGCCTTACACTCAATTTAAACACAAGCTGTCTTTAGCCCTCTAAGCTGGCTAGGCTCAGAACACACAGCTTCATTAGCGAATACATATGCAGGACAACTAGAGAAGACGTTTAACAGAGGATGGATTTTTAGGAACATCCCATCAGACATCCCATCATATTCACAACGTGAAATCTAGAAAATAATATTATGTAACCAAAATCCGCAATATGGAAACAGAACCTGTGTAATTGTTGATAGATGATGTACTCGTAACATTTTTTCAAGACGAACTACAACATTTAAAAAATGACTTGTATGTACTTGATATCTCTAATCAATCCACGGGTCCCAGCACAAAACGAAAGTAAAACGCATACCGTTTCTCGCTTCTTATTGCTCAAAAGTAATTTGACCGTATGAAATGCATAATATAAACCTAGAAACATATACGTGAGCAGTACTTAAGCACTGTAGTATCGGTGTTAAGACATACCTCTCAAATACTGTAAATCAAGTTAAAAATATCTCAAGACCGATTCTGGTCGTAATGAAACCATGCAAGGGAGTTTTTATGTCCGTTGCAGTTCTTTTGCAACATGAATATAATTATATCGTTATTAAATTCTTTAGATACGCGATTCCATATTATATTCCCTTTTAATCAAATTCTAAAAGTATGCTTGTTGACTCCGGTATCACGTTAGTTAAAGACTTCGAAGCTTACAATGTTTAGGGAGAAATGGAATACCGGTGTGTATTTTTTTCTTTAAAGTACCGAGACCAGCCATATACTGTATGTTTATGTTAAGATTTCCCTTCAGTGGTAAAATTAGATATGAATATTCAATACTTAAACGGGCACAGTTAAGACATTAAATATACATATACATATTGTATACAGTACAGTTTGCATACGGTAATATGTTTATGTTACGCGATTAAAAAATAAATAAATAAAACTGGAAGGTCCAGCACCACCATTATGTTTATATGGTTGTTTTTGTTGGTTGGTTGTTATTATGGTTATTAATAATACGATCTATAGTTGAAATCTGAGCCTAAATAAAAAGAAAAAGCAAGTGATTAGGTTTATGAGCAATCTAATTACTTATTCGTTTAAAACGCTATATAAAATAAAGTTTATTATTAATTTGCTGGACAGAGCGGTGAACATTATTATGCATAAGACAAAGATAACGATCCTGATCAGTTTAGAAATCTGTGTACGCTGTAAGGTTTTTACTTCTTAAACTTTTAAAATACACGTTTTGAATATAAAGAATTCCTCTTCCTGGTAGTGTGTATAGCACGCCAGCATGTCTTTTTTCTCCAATCAGAGGGGTGTCAGATGGTGTCAGCCAATCACCATTCTGCGTTGGGTAGCAACGGGTGACTGTTCTCAGGCGGAAGATGTAAACAGCTTAATGTTCGTGTTAAATAATTTTTTTTAATTCAATTAAACGGGCACAGTTAAGACATCAAATATACATATACATACTGTATACAGTACAGTTTGCATACGCTAATATGTTTATGTTACGCGATTAAAAAATAAATAAATAAAAATGAAAAGCCCAGCACCAGCTGGATTCGAACACACAACCTGTGCGTTGTTAGTCACGCACCTAGACCAGTAGGCTACAAGACAGCTCGCATGATCAGGTAGGCGAAACAGCCTTACACAGTCCTGCCGCAGTACACGGATATAATCATACCGTTATTAAATTCTTTAGATACGCGATTCCATATTATATTCCCTTTTAATCAAATTCTAAAAGTATGCTTGTTGACTCCGGTATCACGTTAGTTAAAGACTTCGAAGCTTACAATGTTTAGGGAGAAATGGAATACTGGTGTGTATTTTTTTCTTTAAAGTACCAAGACCAGCCATATACTGTATGTTTACGTTCCAAAATTAATATCATTTATGGCCTTCACACGCGTTACAGTATGCTCCTATTCTTTTTATGCTCAGCTACTAAGATTTCCCTTCAGTGGTAAAATTCAATATCTACAACGGGCACAGTAAAGGCGTTTACAGTAAGTCTTTCTACGACAGACCAACGGACCACGAGTGCCCCTGTCGGTCAACCAATCACGCACCGCGGTATCGCGTGTCATCTTACCTGCGGTATCTGTACTGCGGTGTCTGTACCGCGCACTTTGAATGGCTGCATCTGTATATGTTTTCTGGCTAAGAAGTACGTCTCCATTCATCCCCCACTTGGAAATTGGGACATATGTTTTTCCTTGTAGCTTCATAAAGCTTAGAACAATTGTGAACATTTTTCTCAAGAAGAGGTTTGGCCTTAAGCAGAGTAGGCTTAGTGTTACTCAAGTCAAGAGGAGAGAGCCCCTACTCCAGAGACAAGAATGCAAGAAATGACTTTTATTTTAACTTACTCTGAAATCATTTATATATATATATATCCTATGTACCATAAACAACATGTTTTACCATTTCATTGATATTAAATGAAGACATCACATGGTTATACTCAAAAGAAACATAATCAACAACATCAAACTTCAAGAAAAGGGATATCCAAGCAAATGCCTATAAATATCACTGTATGGTCTTAAATTAAAAGGCTATTTATAATAAAACAGATTAAACAGTTAAAGTTCTGACTGTAACAAGCATTACTAAAACAATTTATATTTTAGGGAATAGATTATTCTTATCCAAACACATCGGATAAGCACCCAATCTTGGAATACCAAGTCACAGCTTTAGAGGCTAAATGAGGAAAAACTCCCTTCCATTCCTTGTATAGAATATTTGAACCAGTAAAATAGCATCCTTCATTCTTTATTGGTAAAAGTTAAAAGTTCTCAATGCACTGCCACATCAGATACTTTAATCTCTTAAAGCTCATTATCTCAAAATGTAAATTCAACGTTCACTATAAGTGACCATAATTATTCAAGGAAGAAGTGGGATATGCTTGATGACTATCAAATGAATCATTGAAACATGAGTAGTCTAGAAATCTAAATATCAAACCTGTGTGTATTACTCAGAACATGTTATGAGTTTTCACAGATATTAGACATTTTATCCTTTCTCCTCTGATTGACGCAATAAAAGTTCCTGAAGGAGAGATACACAAATCTCAGATTTGATTTGGATAATCAGAACCCTAGCAGACGAGACTTTGAAATGTCTTTTTCTGGAGGCTAATAAATAGGGCAAGCCAAGAACCACAATTGGGAAGTTAGGCCTGGAACAACTAGATGTTAGCCTTATCCATTTCCTCCCCTAAATGAAAGTCAAGGTCAATGTCCTCCTGGAATGGATGTTCCCTTTAATTATCTTGGAAAGTATACACAGTACAGGCCTGGCTAGGTCTTGAATTAAAGACTTTCTCAAGTTGTGGCATAGCTAGAAAAAAACTACCTTGGATAAAAATTTGAAAGTGATTTAGCAAGCATAATCTGTATGATACTTTTTATTTTATAAAGACCTGAATTGGTTTTCTCAGCCTTCCAAAAATTGTAAATATATAATAATATAATGAATAAAAATAAAGTATGTACTATTTTAACTGTTGTATTTCACTACTGCTGGTTCTAGAGAAGCTTCTTATAATGTTTACAGTTAAAATATGTTTTTAAAAGTTTTTGGACTTCTGTGGTATTTATGTATGTAATAGGAACATATAGCAGGGGACCTTGAGAAGCCATTTTGGTTTCTTGATATGAACATGTTTTAATTTTATGGTGGTGTAGCGGCAATGCTTGTTAATAAGACAAAATTAATTGTTGCTGTGCTTTCCCCAATGAGGCCCCATCTCTCTCTTCAACTCTGTGGTGCAGCCACAGAGAAGCTATTCATGCAGGCTGATTTAAAATGTTTTCTTTTGATAAGGGACAGCTCCCAAATGGGGATGCACTTAGCTAAGCCTGGCTATCATGATCAATGGTCATCCATTGGTGCCTATCTGTCTAGGGAGTGCCAGATGGACATCTGGACTGTATTCTTAAGTGTCAGGAGTAAGTGACTCATATCTCACCTTGATCAACCAATCAGGGACTGGTAGGGCCGAGTAACCCACGTAGGTCTCTGATGCCTATGGAACTTTCAGCCAATGAACAACCTGCAGTTCCTTCAGGTAAAAACAGGCAACACAGAGAACCTGTAAGTAGGAGAATCTCTAAGGAAAATTCCAGGGGAAGAATTCCAGGTCAGGACGGCCCAGGAGCAGAAAAGCTCCCAAGGGCAGGACATTCTCACAGTGCGCCTCCTGACCATCCTGAGACTCAGCCCGGACAACCACGGAACGGCCAGTGTGTCCGAGTGCCAGAACTTTCCTCTGTTCTAAAGTCTAGAGCGGAGGTAACCAGGTAACCAGAGAGTAACCAGAGGATCCACCCGAGGTTATCATCAGCAGCAAGCCTCGTGAACAGGTCGGAACTGTGGACAGCTGAATCACTATTCAGAACTAGCGCTTCATCTTTTCTCCAGTGCACAAGCTTTGCTAGTTAAAGCCAACACCCTACAGAACCGGTGCCTTCAGAGAGCACACTACACTGCTTTTCTAAATTGAAACACAACCAATCAGGGACTGGTAGGGCCGAATAACCCACGTGGGACTCTAATGCACATGGAACTTTCAGCCAATGAATGAGCTGAAGTTCCTCCAGGTAAAAACAGGCAACACAGGAGAACTATTCTAAAGACTATTCCAGTAGGAGAATTCTAAGGAGAATTCCAGGGGTGCCAGACAATTCCAGGGCAGAACGGCCCAGGAGCAGAAGGCTCCTAAGGGCAGGACATTCTCGCAGCGCACCTCCTGACCATCCTGAGACTCAGCCCGGACAACCACGGAACGGCCAGTGTGTCCGAGTGCCAGAACTTTTCTTTGTTCTAAGAGTCAAGAGCGGAGGTTGCCAGAGAAAAACCAGAGGATCCACCTGAGGTTAGCATCAGCAGCAAGCCTCGTGAACAGGTCGGAACTGTGGACAGCTGAATCACTATTCAGAACTAATGCTTCATTAGGAACAAACCGGTCCTCTTCCTGACCTGCTGGGACCCACAGTCATCTTTTCTCCAGTGCACAAACTTTGCTAGTTAAAGCCAACACCCTACAGAACTGGTGCTTTCAAGAGCACACTACACTGCTTTTCTAAATTGAAACACAAGGTTTTTCACAAAGAAGTTTATTATGAGATAATATTAATTTGTTTTATGCTAATGTAAGGTTTATCACATGTGGATTCTCCTATATGATAAACTGGAGGTTCAAGTAATGCTCCCAAACCATCTGATATTCTCCTAGAATTTGTTAATTGCTGCGATGAGTTCCTGCTTTATGCTCCATTTCGCCATCTTTGAATATAGTCTAACCACCTCTATTGGATTTAACTGAGGGGATTTCCCCCTTCCATCCATTTAAGTACTTCCTAAAACATTTTTTCTTTATTTCTTCCCTTTATTAGAGCGCATGTGTTTTTTATATCTCCATCCAAGACTTCTGCTCACTGTACTTATTGATGTCAGCTTTATGCTCCCACTAAGGTCTACCCACAGTAATCTTTGGTTATGATCCACTGATTGCTCATCATTTTCCTCTGTGATTTTGTCAATAGCTCACACAATATGACTTAAGAAAAACAGACTTCTACAGTTAATTTGTTATAAAAATAAAATATAATAAAAAATAAAAAATAAAAATAATTTCTGTATTTGTTTTCATGTATTAAAATATTTCACATAATGTAATTTACTTCTGTAATGTCTCTGTAGTTTTGATTCTCTTTGCCTACTCTCTTTAAAATGCTGTCTCACTTGTGCTTTCGAAAACAAAGAAGTCCATGGAGGCCAAACACTCTAAAATGTCTCTTTTTAACTTCCCATTTGCCATCCTCATCGTTATCTGGTGTGAGTTTGTCTTGTTAATTTTGGCTATAGTCCATCTCCGACTCAGTACAGATGAAATTAAAAAGAAGAGCAAATGTCTGGAGGTGATTTGTTGTTTGAACAGAACAGATTAAAATACTGCACATTGAGACATTTGCTCAGGAAGTGAAGATGAATGAATTTCCAAGTCACTGCAAGGGTTATATGGCTGATCAATCAGCAACCTGGTCTGACTGTCAAATTACCTTGATTGGAACAGTAAAGGTGGTACAGTACTTATTACACCACATATCACAATGTACTAAAAGTGAAATAATATTAATAAAAACATGAATTAGCAAATATGAATACTGCCAAGGTCAAAAGGTTTAACTCAATTCAATTTAAAATTATTTATTTCAGTGGGGCAATTTAACACAAGCCTTTACAACAAGCTTTAAAACAATATTGTATATATTATAATTATAATCAAGAATAACAAAGTTGTATTAAAAAGACCACTGAAACTATAATAACATATCTGATCATTATTAACAACAATAAAAATCAAACTTGTATTTTTTCAGGGTCATTTATTTTCTCTGGGTTTCATAACCTTTGCTTTCTTATTACAATGCCTATTTATGAGACACAATATTTAAATTTTCAATAACTTTGTGAATAATTACACAGCCTTCAAGCCACAGGCATTTTAAAGATTGTGATTTGTGAAAATGTCTACAGCTTTTATTTAAACAATATGTAGTACCTGGTTGAATTTCTAGAAACCTCAATTTAAATAAAGTGGAACCCAGGTGTAAGGGAGTGCATAACGCGAGAACGCATTATGTTACATTTTTTATGCATCAGTTGAAGCGTTCTGAAATCTCTCAAAAACATAAAAAATGTAACATAATACTGTACAGTACGATGGACAACTTATTCTTTTAATTTTTTTAATAAAATAAAAAATAAAAAACAAGAACTTGTCGCTGCCTAAATAAGACATTGCATGACCTTAAAAGCTATTAAAAACAGGTTTAGATAGTTAAAAAACACTTTTTATGCATGTGATTTTTCTTTGTCATGATCAGTTTAGAATCTTTGTGTATAATGTAAGTTTTTTTTTACTTTTAAATAAACGTTTAAAACACTTTAATTTTGTAAACGTTTTGTACAGAAAAAATAATATTCTCCTCTTTTCTTGTGCTGTGAAGCAGATCAGCTGGTTTTTAAGTAATAACATAAATGAATAAACCTCCAGACTGGATGCTCAGGAAGAGGACAGGATGGATTGTTTTGTGCCAGCCAGCTAGTACATTATCACCTTGCAGTAGGGGGAAGGGAAACTGGATGTGTGTTATTTCATTCTCATTCATTACACATTCCCAAAAGTCACTGACACAGCTTTAACTAAGTAATTCCTGGTTTAAATTCCTGTTTTTATTAGAACAATGTTTTTTTTGTGCAAAATTATAACTTATTTAACTTAGATAACATGTCTTTTCTATAACTCTTGTCGTGGAATTTTATCAAAGGAGAGCCAGGAGAGGTGTTCTCATTCACTCAGTAAGACATTTATTCATATTGCAATATGGGAAAAAGCAATCACTGGTCTGTGCAGAGATGTGAAGGCTGATTCAAAGCAAGCAGGGAGAGTCCCTTGTTTTATATCTTTTTTAGCTGATGCAACACTTCAAGGTCAGGTGAAGCAGTAATTTTCCATTCCTTATAGGTTTCTGCTTTAAGCAAAGAAAGAGAGTAGTTAAGCAAAAGTTTTTCATCCTCCCCTTTTCAGGCAGCAGAGATAAACATTATTAAAACATCCTGTGGGTGCAATCACACTTTGTTCTAAGAATCCAGCTGCTTCTGCAACACAGCTCTGCCCGTAAACAACATTTTTAGGATAAAACACTTTTTCTCAGTAACTTTCTATTACACTCTTCATCCTACAGCTTGTTTATGGTCATTCATTCTTAATATTATTAAAAATATATTCTGTATTGCATTTTCAATGGAACATTTTTACAAGTATAAAAAAGAGGCATGCACAGTGTGTCTCCTCTTCAGCTTACAGAAAAGTTCCCCCAGAGCCACAGAACATTATCCATCCCCTTCTTGAATCGAATTTTCAGGGAGTAACCCTATAACCAAAGGGAACAGCACATCAGTCTTTGATTATGGTTAAACATACAATGTATGGCTGTGTTTCAGAGATCATCTTTCTATAATTGTTACAGACCTATGATGTCCCATCAAGGTTTGGTAACCAGCAAATAATGTACAATATACAGTATCACCTTCTGCAATGCTTCTAGTTTAGCATGATTTATGCAATAAACACATTGTTTAATTGGGGTGATATTACCCTTGATGGCAGAGGTTTGAGTCAGAGTGTCTGTTCATAAAACAGAATGCCTTCCAATAAGTCTAATCACATCTACTTTTTTCCACTTTAGCTAAATGAGGCGTATAGAAAGTCAAATCAAACAGGATATCTGAGTTTAGTAAGTGAGCACTTTGACCTAAAAAATTTCACATGCCATCTGTATCTAGACAGTGTATATTAGTAAACGACACAATGAGTCTGTTTTCACTATCATGGTACAGTACATTTTCAAAATATTGATATGCTGTTCTCAATTTACTGGCAATTATGAAAATAAACCTTCTTTCCTCCTTTGTTTAGCTTAAAGAGATTTGTGAAGAAATCCTTAATTCCGGAACCATCACTTATAATAACTCATCCAGATACATGCACTCATAGAAACAAGCTCCCAGTAAGTCTTTGGCCTGCACAATACTGTACAGTGTAGCGGCAAGGCTTATTAAAATACAGGAATTGAGTTTGCTGTTTGCCAGTTCCTCTGTCTCTCATCTCAGTGGTGCTGGATACAGAGAGGTCATTCCATTGGTTCACATTTAAGGTGTTTTTCTAGCTGATAGAGTGTCCTGATAAGGAACAACTTCCAAAGCTGAGATTCATCAGCCACCCTAATATATGGTCATCTCTGGCGCCTTACTGTCTGGGAGATTCCAAGGGAGAGTCTCATCCCAAGTTGTTTACAACCCTAATGTCAGAGAGCATGGTTACTTATCCCCCACCTCAATCAGCCAATCAGGAACTGGTAGGGCAGGGTAATAATAATAATAATAATAATAATAATAATAATAATAATAATAATAGCTTACACTTATAAAGCGCTTTTCTGGACACTCCACTCAAAGCGCTTTACAGGTAATGGGGACTCCCCTCCACCACCACCAATGTGCAGCATCCACCCACGTGGGTCTTGAATGCCCACAAAACTTTCAAACAATGAACGACCATAGTTCCTCCAGGTAAAACAGGCAGCACAGGGCTCCTCCGGTGCTCCTCTTGGATATTCTCCGACTCAGCTCAGACAACCACTTAACAGCCAGTGTGTCTGAGTGCCAGGACTTCCCTTTGTTCTAAGAGTCAAGCACGGAGGTCGCCTGCTTGTAACCAAAGTATCCGCCCGAGGTTAGCCCAGCAGCAAGCCTCATGAACCCACCGTAAACGCTCACCTGATCAACAAGTGAACTACATTTGGAACTATGGACAGCTGAATCTCAGGAGTCAGGACTCACGCTACATCAGGAACTAACCGGTCTTCTTCCTTTCTAAAATTTATCTTTAGATTTTCTCAATATGGATGTAAACCTGAAAGTGGTACATCACATTCACAACAGATTACGGTATGATAATAAACAATTTTTATATATCCAACTGAGTTATTTAGTTTTTTTTTTCAAATAGACCTACTTTTAAATTAATTTAATATTTAATATATTTATACATAGTTTAAAATTAATAAAAGTCTAAACAGCTTACAACTTAAATTCTATAATTGGTAAAAGATTGTCTCAAGGGGCTCAGCATTGACCAGATTCAAAACCAGACATTTTCTGGCAATAGCCCCTTTCCTTCCATACACCATGTGAAGCATTCAGTGCACCACCTAGCAATTATACAAACTAGTACAGTCCAAAAGAGTTTTTTTAAATGGTCACATTATGGCACGGTGGAGCATGTGCAAGTGATGCAGTATCCAGCATGCATTCTAAATGGCTGGACTGTTGGTAATCCTACTTTTCACAAACATTATCTGGCTTGTTTGTTTCCTCAAGACTAATCTAATTATAAATCTGTAACTATCATTTGTGCTACTGAAGCAGGCATTCAAAACGAGTGGGGTATGCTGCAGTACAATGCGGTGGGCGTGTCGCATCAAAATGCGTCATATCGCGTCCTAATAAGATTATGTTAATAGAATCCAGAATCACCTTGTAAAACCGCCAGGTGGAACTAATAAAGCTTAACCTCTCATGTACAGCATTTGAGCTGTCATCAGAAAACAATCGATTTTGAATCCTGATCACTGCTGAGAGACAATCTTTATTCAATTAAGAATTTAAGTTGTATACTCTTTAGACTTTTAAATTTAAACTGTGTATTACAGCATTTTAATCATTAAACATTAAAAAATTGGTATATTTTATGAAAGCAAGATTACTCAGTTGGACAAAAGTACACAACCTACCTTTATCATAAATATTTTAATTATGCATAAATATTTTATGCATCAAAGTCTTTACCACATATATTAATAATAGTAATAATAATGAATGACCTTGGACAAGCTTTAAAGTCAAAGTATTACCCTGGTCCACATTCTTTGTAACCGTCTTTGTAAACAAAAATACTATTTTTTCATTGACAAAAAGTAACACCACAGCATTTTGTTGATCCGATCACGCATTCGTTTCCAATCATACAAAATAAGTCTTGAGGATCCCCAATTCACATGCTCATAAAAGATAAATTTAGGAACATAAACATACAGTATTACTGTATGTAAACTGTACTGTATATGGCTGGTCTTGTTACTGTTTACTGTTACTCACCACATTATGTTTAAGTGCCTGTGGGCACTTTCCCTGTCCGTGGGGGGTGGACCGTCTTTCATTAGAAGGTTAGTCTGTACTACTCTGAGAATGTAGAGGGGGTGGAAAGTGCCCGCGGTCATTTAATTAGTATTAATATTCGCACTGATTCGCTTGCGAAGATATGGACATAGGAATATTCTTGCATGGTCAAAAAAATGGCATAAAACCGACAAAGTGAAGGCTGTGAAAACATTCACAATGTAATTTATACACAAAGCAAGTGTTCTCACAACTCTAGGAGGTTTCGTGAAATGCTACAGGCATGCCAAAATCGTATTTTTTAAATTCAAGGTGACTTTACCGCGGTTTTCATTTTCAGATTGTGAATCAAAAAGGCATTTAATTAAACACTCGATTGCGATTTTAATCGATTACTGTATTGATTGAAACACACATTCTGTACAGATACAGTACAGTCACATTCTCCTGTCGTCCAGTGGTATAAAACGAATTAGCAGGTGATTGAGATAACAAAGAGTGGAATGTTCTCATTTATTCTAAATTGTAAAAAGAGGTGATAATTCTTAATAATTCCATGTCACATTAACTAACCTCTTCAGTTTATTCCACCAGACAGTACATGAATATAATTATATCGTTATTCATTTGTTTAGATACGCAATTCCATATTATATTCCCTGTTAATCACATTCTAAAAGTATGCATTTGTTAGATAACAAGCAAATTCACAGAAAAGGTTAAAAGACTATCACTTTTCACAAAGTATATAATCCTAATATAAGTCTTAATCCTAATATAAGTCTAAACAGTATCAGCTTTATTTACGGGTTGCAATTTTAAAAAAGTCAAAAACCGCACTCAAAATGCAATTTAGAGCTTTCTGGCAAGACATTAATAATGTAACATGCCACTGTTTGTGCATGAACAAGGTTATACTGCTATTTCCTTAGATACACGATGCCTGTCTGTCCTGACTGTGCTCTCTCTCTCTCACGCTCGCCCTCCCCCCCCCTCTAACTCTCTCTCTCTCTCTCTCTCTCTCTCTCTCACTCTCTCAATTAAATTCAAGGTGCTTTATTAGCATGACAGATGGGTACAATCAGTGTTGGGTATTTACTTTGCTTTGAGATGCCACTTTTAAAGGTGATATATAAAATCAAGGCTTTAACTTGCTTTAACTCCGCAAGTCTGAGTTCTCGTGTCTGTCCTATCCGAACCCGAAAGTATTACAATATGTATCTTTATAGCACTTTGTGTACAGCTTTTTAGTATAGATTACACTTTTCTCAAATGTATTTAAAAAATAAAAACGATTACAATCTAATCTTTCCACGTTTGATCCCAAGATCCCAAGAAAAATAAATCTAAACGGGGAGAAAGTTATGCTGAAAGTTTATTAAGATACTTAGAAGACAAAGATATCAATTTATGTTGCATTTGTCTGATTGTGAATCAAAAAACACATATATTTAAACACATATATATCAAAACGCGATTTAAATCAATATAAATGTTTATATTGTAACGCATAGGTGACTATTCATTGTTATTAAAATGACTTAAATTCGATCATGTTGTGATATTTAGAAATATAAATTTGTTTGGTGTGAGTGAGGTTTTATTTCATCTCTGACCAAGGGAAACGTTTCATTTTTTCAAAGAAATGTTTGTTAAAAAAAAAAGTCATGATGGAATTTGATCACAGACCATGTGATGTGGGAGTCAGGAACCTAACCCACAGCGCCACCGGCAAGGTCACATGCAGAGTGCTGAAAAAGCACTACAGAAACATTATCAACAGACAATGTACAGCATGTACTATTCTTGTGTTGCGGTACATGAATATAATTAGGTGGGTAGCTGCGACAGCATGCGTAGGCTGCAAAGGAACAAGTAATAGGTTTATTCCATGCTGAAAAAAAGAAGAAAGAGAGCACAATGTTTCGGCCGTGGAGCCTTCTTCAGGTGTGAGAGAGACAGGGCAGTTGGCCTACTGCCCTGTCTCTCTCACACCTGAAGAAGGCTCCACGGCCGAAACGTTGTGTTCTCTTTCTTCTTTTTTTCAGCATGGAATAAACCTATTACTTGTTCCCATGAATATAATTATATTGTTATTAATTTCTTTAGATAGGCGATTCCATATTATATTCCCTTTTAATCAAATTCTAAAAGTACGCTTGTTGACTCCGGTATCTCGTTAGTTAAAGACTTCGATGCTTAAAATGTTTAGGGAGAAATGGAATACTGGTGTGTATTTTTTCTTTAAAGTACCAAGACCAGCCATATACTGTATGTTTATGGTCCAAAATTAATATAGTTTATGGCCTTCACACGCGTAACAGTATGCGCCTATTCTTTTTATGCTCAGCTACTGAAGATTTCCCTTCAGTGATAAAATTCCATATAAATATTCAATATTAAAATGGGCACAGTAAAGACATTTACTGTAAATCTTTTATACGACAGACCAATGGACCACGAGTGCCCCTGTCGGTCAACCAATCACGTACCGCGGTACCGCGCGTCATCGTGCGTCACAATGCGCAACGCCGTAGCCATTTACCTCCGGTACGTGTCTGTACCGCGCACTTTGAATGGCTGCATCTGTAATGAGCTTTATTCTAAAAAATAGTTTATCATCTACACCACCAATCATCTACAGCTGCAAAACAGTTGATCAGTGGGTTATATATACAGATCCAGCCATTCAGAATGCATGCTGAATACTGCATCATTTTGCAGTGTGCATGCCCCAACATGAGCTAATGCATCCTGATTTTAAAACAAAAATGTTAATGTACTGCACTACTTTGTAAAACTGCCAAATGGAGAAGTGAATGCTTAAAGCAGCATATAGAAGCATTTGGGCTATCCACAGAAAACGCCTGGTTTTGAATGCCAAGTCAATGCTGACGGACGACCTCAAACTTTTTGGGACTTGGGATGAAGATTTGGGATAACCTTCCAATTATAAAATTTAAGTTGGATACTGTTTAGAATTTAATTAATTTTTAAACTGTGTATTACAGTATGTAAAATATTGATATATAAAAAGTGTATTATTATACTGTGACTTGTTGTGAATGTGATATGCTTCTTGCAGGTTCATTTAGATCATTAATTTGCCTTAATGCAAATTTTAGCAATGAGAAAATTTTTAGCATAAAAATATGTTTCACATATTGTATTGTAGTGGCTTTAAAACCATACAGTATCATACTGTATACACAGTATATTTATGTGGTATACAATGACACTACAGTCAACTGACCTGTGTATGCTACTGTCTCAGTATTCTATATTTGTGGATATGACTTTATGTGGTTCACGTGTGTGGCACATCAGGAGATGGGAAAACATTGCTTAAAATATCCTGACTGGGAGAAAAAAAGTCCTATGTATGATTTTTTCCCTCATTGCAGTATATAGTCTAGCAGTGTGATTTAACTATATGTCATATAAACTATTACACAAATAAATAAAGATGCATGTTCAATTTATGCAAAAACAAACATGTATAATAATTGCAATTTTAAGCAATAAACAGTAGAACCACAATTATATTCACCATTGTATTAACAGTTACAACAGATAAA
The DNA here is from genome assembly GCF_059453375.1 of Lepisosteus platostomus. Taxonomy (NCBI): domain Eukaryota; kingdom Metazoa; phylum Chordata; class Actinopteri; order Semionotiformes; family Lepisosteidae; genus Lepisosteus; species Lepisosteus platostomus. The sequence continues at coordinate 45,801,246 of NC_142612.1, read as the reverse complement.
ATCTTAAAACAAATCCAGAACTTTTTTAAATAGTAGGTATTAACCCTACTTCACATCTGCATGTCAAGATTACGGTGTACCCAACAGGTGTTTTGTTTGGATTATACTATGAATGATTCCTGAGACATACCGTCCAAGATTTCAAAAGTATAAAAACAAATAAAACCTTTGTTTGGATGAGAGTAATGATACCCATTACTATCTTTTTAGAAGTTATGAACTGCTTGCAAAGTATCTGATTTTGACAAACTTTAAAGAGCTAATTTAAAATCTGTCTGCCTGCATCTTATTCATTGCGCTGTTAGGACACCTTCAGATTTATCTGATCTAAACTTAAGATCTGCTTCCTTCACAGTTTTGTTATGCAAAATGTTTCTGACCCTTGTTAATCTCCAAGATCCTAACTGATTTGACTTTCTATTTGTCTCATTCAGCTGAAACATAAAAAGAAGGGGTTTTATAGTTAATTTTATTGTGATTCAATTTATTCTATTATTTATTATTGATATTAAGTATTATTATATTATTTCTTACAAAACCACTAACATCGACACAGTTGTTGCTCGTGTTCATAGCCTCTCATTAATTTACAAATGTGCTTTATCACCACTTTGAGAACATGAATGTGAACTGAACATGTAAATACTGTGTTATCTAAAACGAGTACCCTGATACAGCCTGCTAAATACATATATAAATAAATTAATATTGTTAACAATGCTCAGAAACTTACTGGTAGCGAATTCTTCAAAAATTAAGAAGCTTCATATTTCGGAAACATCATGATTGTTACACAAGGAAGTTAAACGTGGCAATTTGTTACAGTTATGATCAGAGTTGCATCACAAAGAAATACAAATGGTTTTAAAGCGCTCCAAAGCCTTCTTAGTCAAGAACAGAGAGTTCAAGTAGGAAGCTGCGGCAGCATGCATAGGCTGCAAAGGAACAAGTAAAGATTCATTCCATGCTGAAAAGGGAAGAAAAAAACATAACGTTTCAGCTGTGGAGCCTCATTCAGGTGTGAGGAATGGAGAATGCTTATTCAATTGCAGCCTAAACTTTTCCCCACACACCCTCCCCCTACTGTGATTAAGTAATACACAAAGAAAGCACTGGAAGCAATCCAAGGGACAATTTGTATAACTTGCATTTTGACTGTGATTAAATGCAGACCTTTTTTGCACACTTCAATGCATGTTTCTGTGGCCTTTTTAATATCACTTTGTTATTCTAGATTATTTAATTATAAAATATATAGGATTTATTTTGAAGGCTTCTTTTACCCCTGCCATTGATAGTATCCACGTTTGCAAACTCTTTCATGTTAACTATTAATATTATTAATAATATCTTCCATATTGCATTTAAATTGGAACATTTTTTACAAATATAAATCCACCAGTCCATCTATTTTTTAACCACTTTTGTTACATTTTTTTAGGTTTTTGAGAGACTTTAGAATGCTTCAGCTGATGCGTAAAAAATGTAACAATGCATGCTGTGGTGAAAAGGCTATTGAGCACAGAACATCTTCCTTCCTGTCAAAATAATTCCATAATACACATTCTGAATGGCTACATCTGTATGTGAAAATTTTTTATAATAAATTCTCACATGAGTATTAATATAAGTCATTAATAAAGTATTAGAAGTAATACAATATTGTCCATCCTGACACTAGTTTAAATATAAAAAAAATCATGAAAAATAAAATACCCCCACTGGTCAGGGAATAACAAGCAAAATCTTGTGAATAGAAAGCTGTGTAATAAAAAAATGGTCAATACCTTAAACTCCAATCCACCCCTGTCAAGGTCCTCCTAGAATGGATGTAAGCTTTAATATTTTGAATTATCTTGGAAAGCATAAGCAGTACAGACCTGGTTAGGGTCTTGAAGTAAAGAAACCAACCTGGAGATCCTTTCTGAACCTTCGTATTTTGATATTAACTTACTCATTATATCTTATATCTTAGTCAGTATAAACTAGTAATAAATATCAAAAACAGGAATGAAAAAACGCTTTTCATTGTCCTTCTTCAAAAGGCAATATCTCAAGTTGTGGAACACCTAGGATGAAAATATCTCTTTCCATGTCTAATGTGTCATCTAACATAGATAACGTTGAGAATGATTCATCAAACATAAAAAAACAAATTGGTATGATTTTTTAGGATTTGATCTGGAATTATTTTCTCCTCCTTGCTAGAGATGTGAAATAAATTACACAAATTAATGTTAAGTATAATTTTTTCATTGTGTGAAAAAAGTGTTTTTTGAATGCTTCCATGTGTATTTATGACAGATTGATGAGGTTATGCAATCTTCAATTTAATGACAGAATAAAAATTAAATTAAAAAATACAGGCAATGCAAAAACAGCTAAGAACTCTCTTCTTTGCTAAAACACTTCCTAAAAAGTCTCTTAATGGTCAGAAGTCACTGAATGACAGCTGTTTATTCCTATTACATTAGCTTTTACAACAGCCCGGTCAGTTTAAAAAAGGCCAAAATAAGAGATAAGATGACTTCTTAATAAATGCAATACAACCTGCAGTTAAATCTCTCTCTCTATAAACCTGGATGCCACAAAATAAATGAGAGCCTCCCTATTCCAAAAATCCACCCACAAACAGGAAGGACCCTTGGTTAAAGATGTATCTTTTACTCAGGAAACCCATGTTCCCTAAAAAAAACAACATAATTTCTGTTTCTGAATCCTCTCTTGTCATCTGACGTCCTTTCTCATAACTTCTCCTTCCTCACCCAGGCATCCTGGCCAAATTTCCCATTGGCCTTTACCAATCATGGTCTTGTAATAATCCCTGTCTGTGAATTGGCTTAATCACTCAGTTCTCCTACCCACTGAAAGCTGATGTGTGGTTAGCATTCTGGAGCATTCACTATGTCTGCCATCGCATCATCCAAGTGGATGCTGCACATTGGTGGTGGTGGAAGGAAGTTCCCATTACCTGTAAAGCATTTTGAGAGGAGTGTCCAGAAAAATGCTAAAACGCTAAAAATACTAAAAAATGCTAAACACTAGAAGTGTAAGTAATTATTATTATTCTGTTTCCTCTTCCACTTCTACTTCTACCTTTCCCTAATTCTGTTCTTTAAATGTGATCTTATATGGTGTGTTTATGAACTGCTCATTTGCAGGCATTTACCCACAACTTAATTAACTACAGATGCAGCCATTCAAAATGGGTGAGGTATTTCGCGGCATACCCCGGTGGTCGTGTCACAGTATCACGCGGTATCACGCGTGTCACGTGTGTCACGTGACTAACTATCCGGCGTCGCCTTGTAAAACCGCCAGGGGGAGCTTAACCTCTCATGTACAGCATTTGAGCCTTTAATTTTGAACTGTGTATTACAGCATGTTAATCATCAGTCATTAAAATGTTGGTATATATTATGAAAGCAAGATTGCTCAGTTGGACAGAAGTACACAACCTACCTTTATCAGAAATATTTATGCATCAAAGCCTTTACTGAAGATATTACTAATAGTATTAATAATGGATGACTTTGGACAAGCTGTATACTCAAAGTATAATTTCTTTAGCACATTTGTACAAGCACTTGGAATCTGTCCAAGCCATACTTTGTCAGGCATTTTGTTTTACTTCAACGGGGCATAAAAACTTCCTTGCTTTTAACAGGGCGTTTCATAATTTCTAGCTACGAAAATGATTTAAAATGCGACACCTATCATTCAACTAGAGCTTAAAATATCACAAGGAAAAATACACACCGGTATTCCATTTCTCCCTAAACATTGTAAGCTTCGAAGTCTTTAACTAACGTGATACCGGAGTCAACAAGCATACTTTTAGAATTTGATTAAAAGGGAATATAATATGGAATCGCATATCTAAAGAATTTAATAACGGTATGATTATATCCATGTACTGCGGCAGGACTGTGTAAGGCTGTTTCGCCTACCTGATCATGCGAGCTGTCTTGTAGCCTACTGGTCTAGGTGCGTGCCTACCAACTGGCAGGTTGTGTGTTCGAATCCAGCTGGTGCTGGACTTTTATTTTAACAAACATTTCTTCGAAAAAATAGGTAAGCGATATTATGGACAATCAATTGACTTTTATATTTCAAAATATCGCAACATGATCGATATTTGCGATATTTTGAATATATCTTCCCTTCTGACAGCGGTTCCTGCTTTTATTGTGTGTGTGTGTGTGCAACAGTAAATTTTTATAGAGAAATGGAGGCTGGACAGTATGTGTTACAATATAAACATTTATATTGATTTCAATCGTGTTCTGATTTAAATCGCAAACGCGTGTTTAATTATGTGTTTTTTAATCATGATCAGGCTAATGCATTTCTACATTTTCTGTATGAACCAGCTTAGAGGTTCATACAGAAAGACAGCTTGTGTTTAAATTGAGTGTAAGGTAATTTATGCTTCTAAAGTCATGGTCAGTATTGTTGTACTGTGCTGTACTGTGTCACATTATTTTATAGCGTTTTTATTGCGTTATTAAATCCGGTGGCGCTGTGTTAGTTTCCTGACTCACCTTATTTAAACTGCGACACTGATCATTCATCTCTAAATAAACTTTATTTTATATAGCGTTTTAAGCGAATAGGTAATTAGATTGCTCATAAACCTAATCACTTTTTCTACATAAACACAGCGTGATTGCTCTCTGAAAATGCTTTTCCTTTATTTTTAAAGTAGGCTCAGATTTCAACTATAGATCGTATTATTATAAACTTTCTTGGAAAAATGTATTTTATGTAAACCATGTTTGCTATTAATTCATTTAGGGCTAAAATACATTCATTGTCTTCTAATTGAGTCGAGTTGACATTGGAAGCCTGCCACACCCGGACCGTTAAACCAACGCATTAGCACGTCAAAGCCCATTGAGCCAGTATTGGCTTTAGTATCCCCCCCTTCTCCCCTCAATTCAAGGTGTTTTATTTGCATGACAGATGGGTACAAGCAGTGTTGGGTACTGTATGTATATTGTAACGCTTACGGCAGACAGGCACTGTGTAGGAGCCGACGCACCAGAGCAGCGCCTGCAATTTTTATATTTATAACTTAGTTTTTAAAATTAGTCAAGCAATACGAAGCATCTCCTTTTACTTAGTGCCTGAGCATACTGCAACGCGTGTGAAGCCCATAAACGATATTAATTTTGGAACTTAAACATACAGTATATGGCTGGTCTCGGTACTTTAAAGAAAACATACACACCAGTATTCCATTTCTCCCTAAACATTTTAGGCATCGAAGTCTTTAACTAACGCGATACCGGAGTCAACAAGCATACTTTTAGAATTTGATTAAAAGGGAATATAATATGGAATCGCGTATCTCCAGAATTTAAAGACCAGACAATCGCAAACTCGTTTTCAATAAAAGTATTTTATTCATTCAGCAGTTTGTGAGAGGGACATCCAGCAGGGAGAGACACACACACCGGTTTTCATTGACAACATTGTTTTTTTTTCAATTCCTCTTGTCTAACAGGAATGTTTTGTTTGTGGACAGACTGTTAGACAAGAGGAAAAGACCGCCTCCTCCTACGAAGCATTTCGTTGATCCGATCACAAATTCTTTTCCAGTCGTACGCAGCAAGGGTTGAGAATCTCCGATTCACCATCGTACTAATGGTTTCCCGGAGATTGGGTTAAAAAAAAAAAAAACATACTAACAACTGTGCCATCCTACTCCTTAGTTAATACATTTTATTATTCATAAACAGTTAACATTGTTAGCAAAATATTTTGAATTATATTTAACCCTATTTTTTCTTTAGTTTTGTATTTAACTTATTATATGATAGTCAGACTTAATGTATATTTGAACAATGAAAATATACTTTTACAAGATTTTACATTAAGCACTTAAAATTAATATGGTTAATAATAGTAAACTGTAACATGCTGTAACAAGATCGGTTAAACTGCGGAGAAAATGCTTTCAGAGAAAATGTTTCAACCAAACCTGTTCCCACACACCCCGCCCCCACTACCATTAGAATATACACAAACATTTTAGCGTTTCATTCTGAGCAGAAGACCCTCACACCTGAAGAGTGCTGGCTGTGACGAATTAAACCGGTTTTACAGGTTTCAATCACAGACCATGTGACATGGGACTCAGTAAACTACAGTAACACCGTATTTGATAACGCTTTAAAAACGCTATAAAATAATGTGACTTGGCACAGAACACGTTAACAGCACAGTACAAAGATAAATGCTGACCATGACTTTATAAGCATAAATTGCCTTACACTCAATTTAAACACAAGCTGTCTTTAGCCCTCTAAGCTGGTTCATACAGAAATGTAGAGATCTAGGTTCAGAACACACAGCTTCATTAGCGAATACATATGCAGGACAACTAGAGAAGACGTTTTACAGAGGATGGATTTTTAGAAACATCCCATCAGACATCCCATCATATTCACAACGTGAAATCTAGAAATTAATATTACGTAACCAAAATCCGCAATATGGAAACAGAACCTGTGTAATTGTTGATAGATGATGTACTCGTAACATTTTTTCAAGACGAACTACAACATTTAAAAAATGACTTGTATGTACTTGATATCTCTAATCAATCCACGGGTCCCAGCACAAAACGAAAGTAAAACGCATACCGTTTCGCGCTTCTTATTGCTCAAAAGTAATTTGACCGTATGAAATGCATAATATAAACCTAGAAACATATACGTAAGCAGTACTTAAGCACTGTAGTATCGGTGTTAAGACATACCTCTCAAATACTGTAAATCAAGTTAAAAATATCTCAAGACCGATTCTGGTCGTAATGAAACCATGCAAGGGAGTTTTTATGTCCGTTGCAGTTCTTTTGCAACATGAATATAATTATATCGTTATTAATTTCTTGAGATACGCGATTCCATATTATATTCCCTTTTAATCAAATTCTAAAAGTATGCTTGTTGACTCCGGTATCACGTTAGTTAAAGACTTCGAAGCTTACAATGTTTAGGGAGAAATGGAATACCGGTGTGTATTTTTTTCTTTAAAGTACCGAGACCAGCCATATACTGTATGTTTATGTTAAGATTTCCCTTCAGTGGTAAAATTAGATATGAATATTCAATACTTAAACGGGGACAGTTAAGACATTAAATTAGATATACATATTGTATACAGTACAGTTTGCATACGGTAATATGTTTATGTTACGCGATTAAAAAATAAATAAATAAAACTGGAAGGTCCAGCACCACCATTATGTTTATATGGTTGTTTTTGTTGGTTGGTTGTTATTATGGTTATTAATAATACGATCTATAGTTGAAATCTGAGCCTAAATAAAAAGAAAAAGCAAGTGATTAGGTTTATGAGCAATCTAATTACTTATTCGTTTAAAACGCTATATAAAATAAAGTTTATTATTAATTTGCTGGACAGAGCGGTGAACATTATTATGCATAAGACAAAGATAACCATCCTGATCAGTTTAGAAATCTGTGTACGCTGTAAGGTTTTTACTTCTTAAACTTTTAAAATACACGTTTTGAATAGAAAGAAATCCTCTTCCTGGTATAGCACACCAGCACGTCTTTTTTCTCCAATCAGAGGGGTGTCAGATAGTGTCAGCCAATCACCATTCTGCGTTGGGTAGCAATGGGTGACTGTTCTCAAGCGGAAGATGTTAACAGCTTAATGTTCGTGTTAAATAATTTTTTTTTAATTCAATTAAACGGGCACAGTTAAGACATTAAATATACATATACATACTGTATACAGTACAGTTTGCATACGGTAATATGTTTATGTTATGCGATTAAAAAATAAATAAATAAAAATGAAAAGTCCAGCACTAGCTGGATTCGAACACACAACCTGCCAGTTGGTAGTCACGCACCTAGACCAGTAGGCTACAAGACAGCTCGCATGATCAAGCAGGCGAAACAGCCCTACATAGCTCTGCCGCAGTACACGGATATAATCATACCGTTATTAAATTCTTTAGATACGCGATTCCATATTATATTCCCTTTTAATCAAATTCTAAAAGTATGCTTGTTGACTCCGGTATCACGTTAGTTAAAGACTTCGAAGCTTACAATGTTTAGGGAGAAATGGAATACTGGTGTGTATTTTTTTCTTTAAAGTACCAAGACCAGCTATATAGTGTATGTTTACGTTCCAAAATTAATATCGTTTATGGCCTTCACACGCGTTACAGTATGCTCCTATTCTTTTTATGCTCAGCTACTAAGATTTCCCTTCAGTGGTAAAATTCAATATCTACAACGGGCTCAGTAAAGACGTTTACAGTAAGTCTTTCTACGACAGACCAACGGACCACGAGTGCCCCTGTCGGTCAACCAATCACGCACCGCGGTATCGCGTGTCATCTTACCTGCGGTATCTGTACTGCGGTGTCTGTACCGCGCACTTTGAATGGCTGCATCTGTATGTAAGCCAAGGTAAACTTTAATCATGAAAACCCCCACATCTCAACAAACATCCCCTCTGCTATGAAGTTGGAATTGTTTTCTCTGCCAGGTGTCACACACTTTATCTAAACTCGTAGAGACCATTCCTAGTCACCTATTAGCTATAACAATATATTTGTAGGTTATTCCACTTCATAAACATCTGCATCTGATTTTTAAAATCAGTCACTTGTGGTTATTTTGGAAACGTTTGACGTGCTTGTTTCAACTACATATCAGTCATGATTGTTACAATTAAAAATGAAAAGCTTGTCCATACAAGTTATTCAGTACATGTGACGACTTGTTTCAATTGTGTAATTGTTGCCTGTTAACTAGAGGTTCACTTCCGGGCCAATGCACCAGTCGTACGTTTCAGAAAAAAAAAGACTCTTTCTGTAATTTTTAATTAAATAAATAATATTTATATAGTATTTGACTTTATTAAATATATATATATATCACAATATGTATAGGTAAATATGAAAATGAATTAATAAAATTAATCATTATAATAAAATTAATAATACATGAATTAATATGAATGAGAAAATGTGTAAAGACTGGAGTAAAACCCAATTATATCTACATGATATAGAATCAACAATCTCCACTTGATTAATTCCACTCACATTTAAGTTTTGTGGCATTAAACAACTTAAGCCACTACAAACACTGAAGTATTATGCAACCAAATCAAATGTGTTTGCATCTCCCCTTTCTTCCTTCACACCTTTCCCCTTTAAGGAGTGAAAAAAGGGACAGATTTCGTTTGAACAATCGGTCTCCAATATTATACCAATATCATACCTCCCAGTGGTAAACTTCTTGCCTTTTATGTGAAAGGTTCTGGGTTTGATCCCAGGCAGAATGCAAGATGTACTCATAACATGAATTAACCTCCAGACCAACAATCTCCAGGATGCTCAGACAGAGCAAGGGAATTTTAAAGATACAGTGGTGTGAAAAAGTGTTTGCGCCCTTCCTGTTTTCTTATTTTTTGCATGTTTGTCGCACTGAAATGTTTCAGATCATCAAACAAATTGAAATATTAGACAAAGATAACACAAGTAAACAAAATGCAGTTTTTAAATGAAGGTTTTTATTATTAGGGGAAAAAAATCCAAACCTACATGGCCCTTCAGTGTGACAAACGTGCAAAAAAATAAGAAATCAGGAAGGGGGCAAACACTTTTTCACACCACTGTAGATAGATACTTTATTGATCCCGTGAGGGAAATTGCAGTGCAACGGCAGCTTAGCACAGTTAACACAGCACAGTGTAACAAAATGATACAATAATACAACTGAAGTAAAAGTAAAGATGGGGTTTAAATTAAGTCCTTTCTGCTTGAAAATTAGACTTTTAAGCAACAGGAGTTTATGGCAGGAAAGGGAGAACTTATAAGGATTCCAGATGCGAGCTAGGAGAGCTAGGGAACCCCCTGGGGACTTAATCCCTGACCATTTGGCCAAAAAGCTGTAAACTGGCCAAACACGTGACCTCCCGGCTTTACCATAATAACAAGTGACATCAGAAGCAGAAAGGAAAGGATATATAAATCTAAAGTTTGTACCAGCACTTTGAACAATATTTTGGTTTTGTTGTTTCTTGAGGGAAACAAGACTTCGGCTTTATTGTTCCTTGCATGCAATAAACTCATCTGTTTAACTTCATCTCGGGATCCAGAACCTTATTCTTTTTGTTACAACAATTTTGGTTAGGTTGGCGGATGCTCCAGAAGGCGCAGAACTTCCCATCGGCAGGAGAGACGATCAGTGTGGACATTACTAAGAGGTAAGGACTCCTCTTTTTTAAAAAAAGTCTCGTCTGACTGATGGGGAAGTCTCTGCTCCCTGCGAGAATGGCCCGAGATGATGGAGTAAACGTGAGTTCCTGAATTTGGGTCCTGAGAGTAGCTACACCTTGATCGTGCACGGATAGGCGTGGCGTGATTTTGTTTTGTTTTAAAGGAAACAGGAAAGACGTAGATGATACATGTATGTTTTTCGTGTTTTCCTCCATTTAAAGGGAGAAGCAGAGACAAAGATATACAAATGCAGCCATTCAAAACGAGTGAGGTACACCACAGTACCATGCGGTGGGCGTGTCGCATCCTAATGCGGTATGACGCAGTGTAACGCGTCATATGTCATACCGGAAGAATCACCTTGTAAAACCACCAGGAGAAGCAAATAAAGCTTTACCTCTCATGTACAGCATTTGAGCTTTTAAATTTTAACTGTGTATTACAGCATGGTAATCATTAGTCATTAAAAAATTTGTATATTTTATGAAAGTAGATTGTTCAGTTGGACAAAAGTACACAACCTACCTTTATCATAAATATTTTGATTATGCAGAAATATTTTATGCATCAAAGCCTTTACCGAAGATATAGCTAATAGTATTAATAAGGAATGACCTTGGACAAGCATTACGCTTTTCCACATTATTTGTAACCGTCATTTTAAATGAAAAGACTTTATTTTTTCATCGACAAAAAGTAACACCACAGCATTTCATTGATCTGACTAACAAAGACTATTAGCTAGCCAATATGATAAAGGAATATATTACTTTTTTGTTTATTTCTTTAGCAAATTTATTTGAACATTTCCATAGATTGTACAAGCACTGAAAAACTGTCCAATCCCTAGTTCGTCAGGCATTTTCTTTTAATATAACAGACATAAAAACCCCTTGCTTTTAACAGAGCATTTCATAATTTCTAAGAACGAAAATTATTTAAACTGCGACACTTATCATTCAACCAGAGCTCAAAATATCACAAGGATCCTCAAGAGCACAACAAAGACTGTTTTAAAAGATACTTGTATCAAATACATGAGAATCCAAGCTTTTTTATCTATGCTATCTTATCTACGCTAAGAAGTAGTCTTTAAAATCTATCACACAGTAAAAAGTCAAATTTCTGGGGTGTCCGTATACCAGATATTATGGTACTGTTTCAGAAGGGTGTCAGCCAGTCAGATTCCAGGACCAGAATGATCTGTTTTATAATCGAGAATATGTAATCACATAATCTAAAGAAATTAATAATGATATTAATTTAAGGATCTAAATATCTATATCTATGTATCTATATAGCTGGTAGTATTACTGTATTTCACTTTCTTTGTAAACATGTTTTGTTAACATCCGAATCGCAGGTGGATTCTGTTTTTTGTTATGGTCTGTAGCTCCAATCCTGCTTAACTAAAAATTAGACACAAGAAGAGTATTATTAGACAATGTTGTGAGGCTCTGGCGGAATTTCTCTGTAAACTGAAGAGTTATAGAGGAGACAGGTTGTGCATCGCTTCTTTTGACACTTGTAAAAAAACATTCCAATGTTAATGCGACACAGAAGATAATGTGGTGTATTGGTCGTTAGTGAAAAGATTTTATCATTTAATCTCTTTACTGTGCACATTTTAATCCACTTAGTATTGAATATTTATATGGAATTTTACCACTAAAGGGACATTTTAGTAGCCAAGCATAAAATGCAGAGGACCATAACGAAGGTCATAAAGGTCATAAACGATATAAATTTAGGAACATAAACATATTATGTAAAGTGTATGTTGCTGTTATTGGTATTTTAAAGAAAAAATACACACCAATACTCAATTTCTCCCTAAACATTTTAAGCACCAAAGTCTTACATGTGGTTGACCTTCCGACCATATTACTGTAATATCTGTATTGCTGTTTCAGTGCGTGTCACATGACTTGCCTCGGTGGCGTCAAGGCTTAAGCGACCGATTTACAGTACTGTATAAACATGAGGTCGAGTGTTTTTAATCACTCTCTGTGGGAAAAAAAAACAGCTGTCAAAAAAAAGTTTTGTTTTAAAAAAAGTCAATTGTGTGTCCATAATATTGCTATTTTGATATGGCTAATTACTATTGCTACTGAGTCTCTGTGTCTACAGTACATTGTTTGTGAATAAACCGGTTTCACAGGTATTTTCAACCCCCAGCCACTGTTGTTTCATCGGTTGTTATCCTGTAAAGCGCTTTGAGGAGCTACCTTTAAAGGCGCTATATAAAATAAAGTTTATTATTATTTATTATGTTGGAGGTAAGAGACGCCCTTAGCTGAATAAGTTTAGTAATGGACAGGTTTTCCAAGTGAAAACACACCCGCTATGAGCTGTTACCTCACACACGACAAAGTAACTCCTAAAGAAACCGAATATGTGTGGTAACTGGTGGTTTGAGAAAGTGGTGGAAGTGTCTGTTTATATATCGGAAAAGTGTAAGTTGACGGAAAAGGAGGAAAAATATAGGAAGAAGCTGAGTTTGTCAGAGGGAGTTTGGGGCAAAGATGCCTGTAAAGAAAGCATATGAGTATTGGCAAAAGCACAAGGATGTAGCTGCCACCCTGGTGCGCGGCCGGCACCAGTGGTGACAGATACATGAGAGAAATTGGAATGTGATTACTAAAAGGTGTGTTTTCTGGAGAAAAAAAAACCCGAAAGAAATAAATGAAAGAAAAGATACTTTTACTCGCTATGAAAGAGTATGAACAAAAGCGAAAAGAGGCAGTGCAGGAGAATCAGAAGTTAAAGGAAGAATTAGTTCCCGATCACACTGCACTAATTAATGTGTTACAACCGTTAACTAAATTATATCCTGCTCTCCCATAGGGGAAGAGACAGGCAGGAAATGAAAATAATTGGGATCAGTTCCCTCAGTGGCCATATGGAGATGGGGGATCTGATTGGGATGACACTTGGTGCGAGTGGGATAAAGACGGATCAGGGACTCCCCTAATAAGGGAGGGCGCCAGCAGATCTGTACTGTACTCTCACCCGAAGTGGGAAAGGATTTGATGTAGCGGGGACTGGCGCTGTTGATGACAGCGCTATTCTAACTCCGCCTCGCACCCCATCAAGGGGGTCCGCACTCGCACCTACCTTCCCTGATTCCCCCATACGATCAAATCCAAAACCGGAAGATATTAACCAGTGGGCTAAAGAAGTACCACATCCGAAATTACGAATGCAGCGAACCTGGAGTGAGCTTCAGGAATTAAAAGATACATATGGAAGTGAAACCAAATACAGCGCATTGTAGTAAGAAGAGAAAAATATATTCTTGAACTGTATGAATTTGTGTGCCGGCATGTACGTGTGTGTGTGTAAGAGACCGCAGCGCGTAACTGTGAGTTTTGGTATACTGAATGACGGTGTGAGTGTGTTTAGCCAGCCGGACTGGCTAGAGACGTAACTAGAGAAACTTGACGAAAATCAACTTAAAAAAGAGATTGGAAAATATGAGAGCGTAAATAAGTACAGTACAGGTGGATTTAAAAAGGAGTCAGATAAACAGTTTTTGTATTTATATACAATTAGTTGTAATAGGTGAACCAAAAGTTGAATTTATTTGAAAGGTTTGAAACCAGATACTACAGGAGGCACATGCAGGATGAAGGAAGCAGGGACCTGCCCTGTGGTTCAACTGACAGGGAAGAACAGTGAAAAATGTATCACCCTGCTAAGAGCTCTGTCTGGGGAGAATAAACAGGAGTTCAACCTAAAATGTACTGTTAATGGTGTGTTGGTTTCTCTGTTATGGGATACTGGAGCATTACTGTCATGCTTGTCTCACTTCACTGTTCAACAGTGGGCTATAGAGTAATGTATATGGGGAGACGGCAGGAGGCCACAGGAGTGCTGAGTACCAGATTTTAACATTGATTTTAACATTCACGTGCACTTATCACATGAATGTGGGTGGTTTTATCCCAGATCTATTGGTTTGGGATGTTATGCAGCATTACTAGGAATGACGATCCAGAAAAATAATAATAATAATTGCTTACACTTATATAGCACTTTTCTGGACACTCCACTCAAAGCACTGTACAGGTAATGGGGACTCCCCTCCACCACCACCAATGTGCAGCATCCACCTGGATGATGCGATGGCAGCCATAGCGCTCCAGAACGCTCACCACACATCAGATATCAGTGGAGAGCAGAGTAATGTAGCCAGTTCACAGAGGGGGATTATTAGGAGGCCATGATTGGTAAGGGCCAATGGGAAATTTGGCCAGGACGCCGGGGTTACACCCCTACTCTTTTCGAGAAATGCCCTGGGATTTTTAATGACCACAGAGAGTCAGGACCTCGGTTTTACGTCTCATCTGAAGGACGGCGCCTGTTTACAGTATAGTGTCCCCGTCACTATACTGGGGCATTAGGACCCACATGGACTGCAGGGTGAGCTCCCCCTGCTGGCCCCACTAACACCTCTTCCAGCAGCAACCTTATTTTTTACCAGGAGGTCTCCCATCCAGGTACTGACAAGGTTCACACCTGCTTAGCTTCAGTGGGTTGCCAGTTGTGAGTTGCAGGGTGATATGGCTGCTGGCCTTATGAGGGCCAGCAGGGCTGGCCAGAGCAGGGTATCACGTGGCTTCAACTGACTGTGATCACTCAGTATGTTGATGGTATTCTGAGTGCTTCTGACGAGTAAACCCACAAGTCTGAGTTGCTTCAGGGTTTAGAGTGTCTAATATTAAGCAGTTATGATAAGGCCCTTTTGTGTCTAGTATTGTGTAATTTTAACAGGGCCTGGGTGCAAAGTTTTTACGGGGTGAGCACAACTCTTAACAGATCTGCTTAACAACCTGTTAGTCCGCATCGAGGTCACCGGGGGGTACTCCTGTCTCCCCAGATGACACTTTTTATTTTTAAGATAAACGCGAGATAAACAACGTTTGTTTGAAACCGCTCTACAAATTTTCTCACATGCACGTATTCTCCAATATCACCACAACAAAACCATAAAGTTTGTTTCCACAGACATGACACTATTATGCAATAAACCAATAAATTAATGAACTAGCAGAATCCCAATAAAAACACCCGGCCACCCGGCCAGCACAACATGTCAATATCATACATTTTTACCAACAAAACCGCAAAAGCAAAAACCAGCAAATATATATATATATCCCATGTTTTTACCTTATTCTGAAGCATGATATATATCCAAAATAACCCAGACTAGTTTATCTCAAGGGCTGGAGACTAGTAAACATTATTGATTACGTAGTAAATGTTTGAAGAATGACTGCTAGAAATAAGGCGATCTGATTGGTAAAAACCATTGTCATTCATTGTATTTTCAGCCATTCAGAGCCCTTAGGGGGTGAGACTTCCTCTAGAAGCTTCAGGCTGCAATTTTAGCTGTCAATCATTGACTCAGAAGGGGTAATCAATCAGTTTTTTATCAGTTTCTTATCAGGGGTGAGTTTCCCGAAAGCATCGTAGCACTAAGAACATCGTAAACTTGCTCTTAAAATCGATCTTTATTTACGAGTGTTTCCCAAAACCTATCAAAACTAAGGTAGAACTTTAAATCCTTCGTAATCTACGTGGCTCCCCGACCCACTTGTTAATCACTAAGTGCTTCTTAAACATGCTACCTCTTGTGCCAACCTTAGCAACAGAGATCGCCAGACAGAGCACATTCAATTCACGTCATGGGAATTCTCTTGAAATATAGAATACTAAGATTTTATATTAAGGATTTTGATATTTTGTTGTACTTTGTAAGAGGAAATTCGAAAAAAGAACATTTATTTATACAGTAATGAATATATTAGTCATCTTGGGTAAATTTCATATTCATAAGTCAAATGTTTTAATAATACTCCCTTTTAGTACTTTTGGGGTGGGGTTTAAATTGTATTTAAATTCCATAAAGAACGTGAAACATGTAACATGTATTACAATGTAGCGCCACGCAGGGTGGGCTGAGAACAGCACCTGGGGACTACCGGACTGTATATAGTGGGACGGAGGCTAGGATACAGTCTCTTCCCTTCGTGTGTGTGTATGTTAGTGTAGGTGCAGCGCTGTAACCCCTGTCCCTGTGTGTGTACCTTTCCAGATTTGAGTTATTAAATGTGTTGTTCAACCCCATTCCCTGAGTCCCACTCCTGCTCCATTCCGTACCGAAACCCGCGGTCGATACAATATTTTAAGTTCGAATGCCGTTTTATTTTCTGTCTTGATTGTTGACGGTAAAGCTTAGACCTACTTGTTTTCAAATTTGATTATAGGTCCTGTATTTGTTGAGTGACATGTGCCAAGCTTAGTAGTTAATTTTTCCAGATGTCATGTTAATAAGACCAATTAAAATGGAGTTCCAACACACCCAACAACTTTAAATAACAACAGTATTTTCTCATTAAACACTGTGATTCTTAACGATGGCAGCATGACAAAAAATATTGCTTTAAATCAAAGACGTCGTGCAGGATGCATACACTGTCCACACAGTTAAACTTGGTTTTCTTTTACGGCATGTCAGTCATTTATTTTATTTTCTCTTAGAAACAATAAGGGTCCCATTTTGTACCTATCTATATCCTTTTGCTTAAATGGTTGTTAAATTATGATGTCATGTTTCCTTCATATTCCTTTTCACAACTTTATTTCATCACACTGAAGGACCAAAACCGACACCATATAATGAAAGTATTGTCAATCGATTGTTTGTCAATTGACTTGTGATGCTTTTTGCTAGGAGACTTCAGGGGCGGGGTTAACAAAGAGGTATTTTATATTCGCTCGTTAAATGATCATTAAATGATCGAAACCCATGAAAAAGTAACTCGTACATTACGTACGTACATCGTAAAGTTGCTCGTTAGTCTCTAAGATTCATCGTTTTCGGGAAACTCACCCCAGTGCTCCTTTTTTTCCACACCAGAAGGCAACTCTGAGGTTTTTTTTCATTGCATAACAGCAGATAAAGGCTCTCTAGCAGTGTCTAAAGGTTTTTATAGCAATTGCAATGGTTATTATTTTCAATATTTTCATGATTTTTTATTTATTTATTAATTTCATTCCAGGTCCAGTCTTCACAAAACATGATGTAGAATTTTTTCTAATTGATCAATTTGTCCCAAATTTTTATCCAAGCTAGTAGTTACAGATGCAGCCATTCAAAATGGGTGAGGTATTTCGCGGCATACCCCGGTGGGCGTGTCACAGTATCACGCGGTGTCACGTGTGTCACGTGTGTCACGTGACTAACTATCCGGCGTCGCCTATAATTTTGAACTGTGTATTACAGCATGTTAATCATCAGTCATTAAAATGTTGGTATATATTATGAAAGCAAGATTGCTCAGTTGGACAGAAGTACACAACCTACCTTTATCAGAAATATTTATGCATCAAAGCCTTTACTGAAGATATTACTAATAGTATTGATAATGGATGACTTTGGACAAGCTGTATACTCAAAGTATAATTTCTTTAGCACATTTGTACAAGCACTTGGAATCTGTCCAAGCCATACTTTGTCAGGCATTTTGTTTTACTTCAACGGGGCATAAAAACTTCCTTGCTTTTAACAGGGCGTTTCAAAATTTCTAGCTACGAAAATGATTTAAAATGCGACACCTGTCATTCAACTAGAGCTTAAAATATCACAAGGAAAAATACACACCATTATTCCATTTCTCCCTAAACATTGTAAGCTTCGAAGTCTTTAACTAACGTGATACCGGAGTCAACAAGCATACTTTAAGAATTTGATTAAAAGGGAATATAATATGGAATCGCGTATCTAAAGAATTTAATAACGGTATGATTATATCCGTGTACTGCGGCAGGACTGTGTAAGGCTGTTTCGCCTACCTGATCATGCGAGCTGTCTTGTAGCCTACTGGTCTAGGTGCGTGACTACCAGCTGGCAGGTTGTGTGTTCGAATCCAGCTGGTGCTGGACTTTTCTTTTAACAAACATTTCTTCGAAAAAATAGAATAGCGATATTATGGACAATCAATTGACTTTTATATTTCAAAATATCGCAACATGATCGATATTTGCGATATTTTGAATATATCTTCCCTTCTGACAGCGGTTCCTGCTTCTATTGTGTGTGTGTGTGCAACAGTAAATTTTTATAGAGAAATGGAGGCTGGACAGTATGCGTTGCAATATAAACATTTATATTGATTTAAATCGTGTTCTGATTTAAATCGCAAACGCGTGTTTAATTATGTGTTTTTTAATCATGATCAGGCTAATGCATTTCTACATTTTCTGTATGAACCAGCTTAGAGGTTCATACAGAAAGACAGCTTGTGTTTAAATTGAGTGTAAGGTAATTTATGCTTCTAAAGTCATGGTCAGTATTGTTGTACTGTGCTGTACTGTGTCACATTATTTTATAGCGTTTTTATTGCGTTATTAAATCCGGTGGCGCTGTGTTAGTTTCCTGACTCACATTATTTAAACTGCGACACTGATCATTCATCTCTAAATAAACTTTATTTTATATAGCGTTTTAAGCGAATAGGTAATTAGATTGCTCATAAACCTAATCACTTTTTCTACATAAACAGAGCGTGATTGCTCTCTGAAAATGCTTTTCCTTTATTTTTAAAGTAGGCTCAGATTTCAACTATAGATCGTATTATTATAAACTTTCTTGGAAAAATGTATTTTATGTAAACCATGTTTGCTATTAATTCATTTAGGGCTAAAATACGTTCATTGAATACTAATCGAGTCGAGTTGACATTGGAAGCCTGCCACACCCGGACCGTTAAACCAACGCATTAGCACGTCAAAGCCCATTGAGCCAGTATTGGCTTTAGTATCCCCCCCTTCTCCCCTCAATTCAATTCAATTCAAGGTGTTTTATTTGCATGACAGATGGGTACAAGCAGTGTTGGGTACTGTATGTATATTGTAACGCTTACGGCAGACAGGCACTGTGTAGGAGCCGACGCACCAGAGCAGCGCCTGCAATTTTTATATTTATAACTTAGTTTTTAAAATGAGTCAAGCAATACGAAGCATCTCCTTTTACTTAGTGCCTGAGCATACTGCAACGCGTGTGAAGCCCATAAACGATATTAATTTTGGAACTTAAACATACAGTATATGGCTGGTCTCGGTACTTTAAAGAAAACATACACACCAGTATTCCATTTCTCCCTAAACATTTTAAGGATCGAAGTCTTTAACTAACGCGATACCGGAGTCAACAAGCATACTTTTAGAATTTGATTAAAAGGGAATATAATATGGAATCGCGTATCTCCAGAATTTAAAGACCAGACAATCGCAAACTCGTTTTCAATAAAATTATTTTATTAATTCAGCAGTTTGTGAGAGGGACATCCAGCAGGGAGAGACACACACACCGGTTTTCATTGACAACATTGTTTTTTTTTCAATTCCTCTTGTCTAACAGGAATGTTTTGTTTGTGGACAGACTGTTAGACAAGAGGAAAAGACCGCCTCCTCCTACGAAGCATTTCGTTGATCCGATCACGAATTCTTTTCCAGTCGTACGCAGCAAGGGTTGAGAATCTCCGATTCACCATCGTACTAATGGTTTCCCGGAGATTGGGTTAAAAAAAAACAAAAAACATACTAACAACTGTGCCATCCTACTCCTTAGTTAATACATTTTATTATTCATGAACAGTTAACATTGTTAGCAAAATATTTTGAATTATATTTAACCCTATTTTTTCTTTAGTTTTGTATTTAACTTATTATATGATAGTCAGACTTAATGTATATTTGAACAATGAAAATATATTTTTACAAGATTTTACATTAAGCACTTAAAATTAATATGGTTAATAATAGTAAACTGTAACATGCTGTAACAAGATCGGTTACAAGAAGAAAATGCTTTCAGAGAAAATGTTTCAACCAAACCTGTTCCCACACACCCCGCCCCCACTACCATTAGAATATACACAAACATTTTAGCGTTTCATTCTGAGCAGAAGACCCTCACACTTGAAGAGTGCTGGCTGTGACGAATTAAACCGGTTTTACAGGTTTCAATCACAGACCATGTGACATGGGACTCAGTAAACTACAGTAACACCGTATTTGATAACGCTTTAAAAACGCTATAAAATAATGTGACTTGGCACAGAACAAGTTTACAACACAGTACAAAGATAAATGCTGACCATGACTTTAGAAGCATAAATTGCCTTACACTCAATTTAAACACAAGCTGTCTTTAGCCCTCTAAGCTGGTTCATACAGAAATGTAGAGATCTAGGCTCAGAACACACAGCTTCATTAGCGAATACATATGCAGGACAACTAGAGAAGACGTTTTACAGAGGATGGATTTTTAGGAACATCCCATCAGACATCCCATCATATTCACAACGTGAAATCTAGAAAATAATATTACGTAACCAAAATCCGCAATATGGAAACAGAACCTGTGTAATTGTTGATAGATGATGTACTCGTAACATTTTTTCAAGACGAACTACAACATTTAAAAAATGACTTGTATGTACTTGATATCTCTAATCAATCCACGAGTCCCAGCACAAAACGAAAGTAAAACGCATACCGTTTCTCGCTTCTTATTGCTCAAAATTAATTTGACCGTATGAAATGCATAATATAAACCTAGAAACATATACGTAAGCAGTACTTAAGCACTGTAGTATCGGTGTTAAGACATACCTCTCAAATACTGTAAATCAAGTTAAAAATATCTCAAGACCGATTCTGGTCGTAATGAAACCATGCAAGGGAGTTTTTATGTCCGTTGCAGTTCTTTTGCAACATGAATATAATTATATCGTTATTAATTTCTTGAGATACGCGATTCCATATTATATTCCCTTTTAATCAAATTCTAAAAGTATGCTTGTTGACTCCGGTATCACGTTAGTTAAAGACTTCGAAGCTTACAATGTTTAGGGAGAAATGGAATACCGGTGTGTATTTTTTTCTTTAAAGTACCGAGACCAGCCATATACTGTATGTTTATGTTAAGATTTCCCTTCAGTGGTAAAATTAGATATGAATATTCAATACTTAAACGGGCACAGTTAAGACATTAAATATACATATACATATTGTATACAGTACAGTTTGCATACGGTAATATGTTTATGTTACGCGATTAAAAAATAAATAAATAAAACTGGAAGGTCCAGCACCACCATTATGTTTATATGGTTGTTTTTGTTGGTTGGTTGTTATTATGGTTATTAATAATACGATCTATAGTTGAAATCTGAGCCTAAATAAAAAGAAAAAGCAAGTGATTAGGTTTATGAGCAATCTAATTACTTATTCGTTTAAAACGCTATATAAAATAAAGTTTATTATTAATTTGCTGGACAGAGCGGTGAACATTATTATGCATAAGACAAAGATAACCATCCTGATCAGTTTAGAAATCTGTGTACGCTGTAAGGTTTTTACTTCTTAAACTTTTAAAATACACGTTTTGAATAGAAAGAAATCCTCTTCCTGGTAGTGTGTATAGCACGCCAGCACGTCTTTTTTCTTCAATCAGACGGGTGTCAGATAGTGTCAGCCAATCACCATTCTGCGTTGGGTAGCAACGGGTGACTGTTCTCAGGCGGAAGATGTAAACAGCTTAATGTTCGTGTTAAATATTTTTTTTTTAATTCAATTAAACGGGCACAGTTAAGACATCAAATATACATATACATACTGTATACAGTACAGTTTGCATACGCTAATATGTTTATGTTACGCGATTAAAAAATAAATAAATAAAAATGAAAAGTCCAACACCAGCTGGATTCGAACACACAACCTGCCAGCTGGTAGTCACGCACCTGGACCAGTAGGCTACAAGACAGCTCGCATGGTCAGGTAGGCGAAACAGCCTTACACAGTCCTGCCGCAGTACACGGATATAATCATACCGTTATTAAATTCTTTAGATACGCGATTCCATATTATATTCCCTTTTAATCAAATTCTAAAAGTATGCTTGTTGACTCCGGTATCACGTTAGTTAAAGACTTCGAAGCTTACAATGTTTAGGGAGAAATGGAATACTGGTGTGTATTTTTTTCTTTAAAGTACCAAGACCAGCCATATACTGTATGTTTACGTTCCAAAATTAATATCGTTTATGGCCTTCACATGCGTTACAGTATGCTCCTATTCTTTTTATGCTCAGTACTAAGATTTCCCTTCAGTGGTAAAATTCAATATCTACAACGGGTACAGTAAAGGCGTTTACAGTAAGTCTTTCTACGACAGACCAACGGACCACGAGTGCCCCTGTCGGTCAACCAATCACGCACCGCGGTATCGCGTGTCATCTTACCTGCGGTATCTGTACTGCGGTGTCTGTACCGCGCACTTTGAATGGCTGCATCTGTACGTAGAACAAGGTTTTCAAATCATTCCCAGGCCCTTGACGTGCATATAGTTGATAAATCTGACCTCTGAAGTCCAAAAAAACATGTTCTCCAGCTGTTTTTTGTGTTTTTTTCCATATGTTTGTCTGCTGACTGGACACATTAAGAAATATAAGAAATTTGACTATTCACACTCAAAGCCAAGGGGGTTAGCTTCAATTTAAGACCTGAACCAGGCTCCTGCTATGTTCTGCTGCAGAAATATAACAAATGTTTAAGGGAGAGGAAATTTCAGGCGGAAATTGTCTAAATATGTCAATGGTGTTAAGAGGGGGGGAATGCAGTACAAGGACAAGATTGGCTTGGTTCCAACAGCAAAAGCCGCCTGTAATAATTTGAAACAAGCTCTCTTACAGGTGTTGAGACTGGGGTTTCCTTTGTATGTAAGTGTGGAAAAAGGGTTCTGGGCAGCTGTGCTGACGCAGGAGCATGGAGGTAGGCACTATTATAACATTAGATGCTGTAGCCAAAGGGTGGGGGACCGTTAAAATTAATGAAAAAGTAATACTGTTTACTGATGGGTCCTCTCTGATGTTTGAGGGAGAACAGAGAACACGCTGAGCTGTTGGATGTATATAATGTATGTATTGGTTGCTTGTAGGCCACAATTCTGTTAATGGCTATGGAGAAATAGGATTCTCTCACAACAGCGGGGACTCCAGTTAAGAATACTGGATTTGTCTCTGAACTGATTTTTAGTTTTACAGCTGCCGACTGAAGTAGCTGAAGTAAGGACAATAAATAAATAATTCCAGTAACTCAAGGGAACAACCGTGCAGATGCAGATGCCAGGCGAGTGGTACTGGGAGAGCAGGAGTCTGAGGCTCCTGTGAAACCTCTACTGGGGAAAAGGGAGAATTCAGGCTGAGGCCTTTAATAAATGTGGTTAGAAAAAATGTGAAAAGAATGTGGGGTTGTATGATGATGGGGTGTGGGGCCATCAGCACACCAGATACCCTGGATGCCCTAAGAGCCTAATGCCATTTTGTAGCCAGAAATTCACGATGGCGGATACCCAGGTGAATGACAATCACCTGGGGTGATGATCCTGATGATCCCGTGGTGCCCTGCCCCTTGGATACTGATCTAGGGGCATACTACACTGGGAAGGTATGCCAGGTTATAAACGTCTCACTAGGGGTGAGGTGGAAGTCACATTGCCCCCATCACCCAGTCTGAAAGACCAACTAAGGAAATATAAACCCGAAGGAACACCACGGGTAGATGTTCTACCTGCGGTCCTGTGCAGTTTGCAGGCTGGAGCAAATGGAACTGTGAGACTGAGCCCATTTGAGATCATCACAGGCAGCCAAAGAAACTCCCTGGAGGGCCAAGTTTGGCTAAACGGACTGTTGAATTTACCAACTCTCTATTACAGTATTGTAGGTTTGTTAACTGAAGCGGTGCATAGGGCACATGAACAGGTGCTGGACGCTTGGGGACCTCTTGTAGAGGGAAGACATGACCGGATACCTGGCGAGTGGGTGTGGGTGAAGAAGAGATACCCTGTCAGACATTGCAATCCTGCTGGGAGGGACCATATCAAGTGCCACTAACTACTGACTGTGCCATCTGAGTGACAGGATGAGATTGATGGATCCACGCACCGCACTTTCACCGAGCCACTGCACCAGAGACTGAGTGAACCGAAAGAAGGATGTTGTTACCGTTTCTGTCTGATGCTTCCTAAGGTGGACCAACAGTGTGCTTGTTAGGCCTGAGGAGCATTACTGGGGATATGGTATCAATACATTCCAGGTGTTGGCATATGATAATGATAATCAGAGTTGGGTCAATATTGCTATTCCAAGATCCTGACGATAGATCTCCACATGGCTGAGGTCTGCGTTTGGGTCCTGGGGTAGGACTTTATTTATTTGTAGGATTAGGATTGTTTTATATGTATAATTGTAACTATCACTTATACAAAAACATAAATCACATCTTGTTGTAACCGTGGAACGCACAATGTCGTGGTAATGCATGCCTGTACATCTAGAAAGGAAAGATCTGCCCTGACATTGTGTTGTGTAAAAAACAGGCAGTACTGACGTATGCCATATTTTATAAGGGGGAATGAAGTAAAAGTGAAGATGGGGTTTAAATTAAGTCCTTTCTGCTTGAAGATTAGACTTCTAAGCAACAGGAGTTTATGGCAGGAAAGGGAGAACCGATAAGGATTCCAGATGTGAGCTTGGAGAGCGAGGGAACCCCCTGGGGACTTAATCCCTGACCATTTGGCCAAAAAGCTGTAAACTGGCCAAACACGTGACCTCCCCCCTTTACCATAATAACGAGTGACGTCAGAAGCGGAATTGTTCCTTGCATGCAATAAACTCATCTGTTTAACTTAATCTCGGGATCCAGAACCTTTTTCTTTCTGTTACAACACAACAATACAATACAGTACATACAATAGTCAGTACAGTCAGTGAGAAGTGCACTAAGAAGAGTTGCTCATAGTCCAGAATATACAGACCAGAACAGTTGTATTGTTGTATTGCACAGTATAAATATAATGTATTGCACAAAAAAACAGTTGTAAACAGGAAAAGCCAGGTGTGAGCAGAGAGTTTACTGTTTAGTCCAAAAACAGGTCAATGTCAATGTTGCCCCTGCCCAGACTTGTACAACTAGTGGATGCGTTGTACCGTCTTATGGCAGAAGGCAAGAATGACCCTCTGTGGTGCTGCCTGTCGCACTGTAGTTTGATTAGTCTATTGCTGAATGTGCTCCTCATTCTCACACGCATATCATAGAGGGGATGGGAGACATTGTCCATGATGGCCTCTAGTTTGGACATTATTCTCCTTTCAGCCACTACATCCAGAAGGTCCAGGTCAGACCCAATGACAGAGCTTGCTCTTCTGATGAGCTTGTTCAGACTGTTAGCATTCCCTGCTCTGATCCCAGAGCCCCAGCATACCACTGTGTAGAAAATGGCACTCGTTACAACCGACTGATAACACGTATGTAGCATCTTACTAAACACATTGAAGGACCTGAGCCTCTGCAAGAAGTAAAGTCTGCTTTGACCCTTCTAGTAGATGGCCTTGGTTCTCAGACCAATCCTGTCTATCGTTGATGTGCACTCCCAGGTACTTATACGAGTCCACTATCACCACACCACTCTCATGGATGTAGACAGGAGTAGGTTGGACCCTTTTCCTCCTGAAATCTATCACGAGCTCCTTCGTCTTTGCAACATTGAATTGCAGGTGGTTCTCTCCACACCACTCCACAAAGCTGCTGACCAGTCCTCTGTACTTTACCTCCTGCCCACCTTTGATACATCCCACAATTGCAGAATCGTCTGAGAACTTCTGCAGGTGGCACGACTTCGAGTTGTATTTAAAGTCTGAAGTATAGAGGGTGAAGAGGAATGGAGAAGGAACTGTCCCCTGAGGAGCCCCTGTGTTACTCACTGCCTGTTCAGACACACCGTTTGGAAGTCTCACAAACTGTGGTCTACCTGTCAGATAGTCAGTGATCCATGAGATCATGGAGGCACCCACTTGCATCTACTCCAGCTTCCTCCCTAGCAGTAAGGGCTGGATAGTATTGAAGGCACTGGAGAAATCGAATAACGTAATCTTCACAGTTTTGCCAGTCTTGTCCAGGTGTGAGTAAGCCCTTTGCAGCATGTAGATGATTGCATCTTCCACTCCAACATTGGGCTGATAGGCGAACTGTAGGGTGTCCAGTGATGAACTGACCAGGGGTCTCAGGTGGGACAAGATCAGCCTCTCCAGTGTCTTCATGACATAAGAAGTCAGCGCAACTGGTCTGTAGTCATTGAGGACAGAGGGGCACACTTTCTTTGGTACCGGGACCAGGCATGATGTCTTCCAGAGCATAGTGACTCTCTCCAAGCGCAGACTCAGGTTGAACAGTCGCTAGAGCACTCCGCTCATCTGATTAGCACAAGCCCTCAAAACTCTGGGACAGACTTTATCTGGTCCTGTGGCCTTACCCTGGTGAAGCCTCCTCAATTCCCTCTTCACCTGGTCAGCCGTGATGGTTGGCCTGGCGGAGTGTTAATGGCAGAGGTGTTGAAATATTGTAGCTGCGGGGGATGTGTGGTTGAGTAGCTGTTGGAGATTGTAGCTGAAGGAGGCCGTGATTGTGGGGGGATGGAGGAGGTGTTGGGCAGTTGCAGCTGCGTGGGCTTAGGGAGCATGTGGCTGTTGGGGGATGGGTGGTGAGCCACAGAGGGTCCTGAATCAAACCTGTTAAAGAACTGGATCAGCTCGTTGGCTATCTCCAGGTTCCCCTCTGTTACACCCCGAGCCTGTTTGAGGCCAGTGATCTCTCTCATGATGCTCCATACATCCCTCACCCTATTCCTTTGTAACTTGTCCTCTACCTTCCTCCTGTAGGTGTCCTTGCTCTCTCTTAACTTCTGCTTTAGTTTCCCCTTTACACGCTTAACCTTTTCCCTGTCCCCCCTCCTAAAGCTCTCTTCATGTCATTCTGAGGAGCCTTTAGGTCACTGGTGATACAGGGTTTGTTGCTGATAAAGTAGTGTACTTCTTTGGTGGGAATGTTGTTGTCCACGCAGAAGTTAATGTAGTCAGTAACACAGTCCACCATACTGTTTATGTCGTCCCCATATGGCTCGCACTGCACATCCCAGTTGGTAGCCCCCAAAGCACCACAAAGATCCTCGATAGCCTCCTGAGACCATCTCCTCACAGTCCTCATGGCCGTAGGTTGGCGCTGGACAATAGGCTTGTATAGTGGTGTAAGCAGGCCAAGGTTGTGATCTGATCTGCCAAGGGAGGGGAGGGCTGTGGAGCTGTATGTGTCCTTAGCATTGACATATAATAAGTCCAGTGTTTTGTTTTCTCTGGTCGGGCACTTAATAAACTGGTGGAAAGTAGGCAAAGTGGTGGAAATAGAGACATGATTAAAGTCCCCTGAAATAGCCATGAAAACGCTAGGGTGTTGTGTTTGTAGCCTGCGACTGTGTGTATGACGTCACATGCTGCCTCTGTGTTTGCTATGGCTGGAATGTAAGCAATAAGCAAAGATGGTGCATGTAAACTCCTGTGGCAGATAATATGGACGCAATCCGTTGGCAATCATTTCAATGTCCAGGCTACAGAAGTGCTCCTTAACATGAATATGTCTAGAATTACACCAACTGTTGTTAACAACTACCGCAAGCCACCCTCCTTTCCTCTTACCACTGTTGGTGGTGTTTCTGTCCACCTGCACCATCTTTAAGGCACTGATGGTAACATTCAAGTCCAGAATAAGTTCCTGCAGCCACGTCTCTGTGAAACACATGATACTGCATTCTCTATACTCCTCCTGGCTGCTCACAAATGCACCCAGCTAGTCCATCTTGTTTGCTAAGGACCTCACATTTCCATTAAGGATCGAAGGAAGGATACCATTTAAAAGAAAGTAATTGACTAATTTTTATACATATGTTTTTGCTGTCCCCTTTTTCTTTTTGGTAATTGATGTAATTACATTTTTTTATAATCAATTGGCTTCATCAAAGTTTAATCCTCAATTACAAATCATATAACAGTTCATATGTGACATATAATGCCATTGACTGATTGGTAGTGTTGGTGAACATCAATAACTGGCTCATAAGTTCCTGAAAATGCCAGTGTATATTTGTTTCTGAATCAAGTCACTTGCTGCTATTCTCAGAAAACTAAAACAAAATACATCATGTTAAGAAATGATGAGAAGTGATTCTGGGAGAATGTCATAAATATTGATTGTGATTAAATAAAATGTTTCTAGGACTGATGGGTATCTCAATTGCCAAAGGCCTCCATTTGGAAAGCAGGATAGGACCCATAGCTTAGCATTGTTCCTAGTTGGAATACACACCTTATCATACATACCATGTATCATACAATACATACAATTTATCAAATATGATACATAAATGCATGAATTTTATGCATTTATGCAACAAAATGCTTATATATAAAAAGAAACAAAATAAAAACAATGGGGATATTTTTTCCAAGTTCTGTTTTATTTACATGAGTAATACAGATTTTAAGTTGTTATTAAGACCAGGAATAAACCTTATTCAAGACAGTATATTCATTTTTAGTCACAGAATGCATTCTGAGGGAAAGTGAGTGCCTATTATACAGTGACACTAAAAACAAATATTGAACTCCTCTCATAGATAAAAAAAAATAGATCCATGCATACTCATTTAGAGTCAAAGGTCTTATGAACACTGTAACAGACAAATACATTCTGGATCCCGAGATGAAGTTTATACAATTGAGTTTATTGCATGCAAGGAACAATAAGACCAAAGTATTGTTCGGAATATAGGTACAAATCTTACAGTTTATATAGCATATTTTAGTCGTTTCTGACACAATTTGTTACCATGGTAATGGGGGGAAGTCAGGGTTTTCAGACATTTCCCTGACTTTGACCACTTTTAATGGTCAGTTTTAGGTTTCCTTAGTTGGGGGTTTCTCTAGCTTTCATCTGGAATTCCTATGAGTTAACCCTGATCCCTACCATACAGATGCAGCCATTCAAAATGCGCGGTACAAACCCGTGGTACGGTAAGCTACTCACAAGCCACCGCGGGGCACCGCGTTGGTAGTGAAAAGATTTAATCATTTAATGTCTTTACTGTGCACATTTTAATCCGCTTAGTTTTGAATATTTATATGGAATTTTACCACTAAAGGGAAATTTTAGTAGCTGAGCATAAAAAGAAGAGGAGCATAATGCATCTGAAGGTCATAAACGATATTAATTTAGGAACATAAACATTACTGTATGTACGTAAACTGTACTGTGTATGGCTGGTCTTGGTAGTTTAAAGAAAAAATACACACCAGTCTTCTATTTCTCCCTAAACATTTTAAGCATGAAAGTTTTATGAAACAGTACCCAAATATGTGATTGCTGTATAGAATGAATTTTAATGAAAAAAAATTATTTTACACGAAAATTAAGCTGTTTACATCTTCCGCCTGAGAATAGTCACCCGTTGCTACCCAACGCAGAAACACAGCCACTAACTAGCAAAGAGAGGACATTAGCTTGCCAATATGATAAAGAAATAAATAATTATTTTATTTCTTTTGCACATTTATTTGAACATTTCCATCGATTGTACAAGCACTTGGAAACTGTGCAATCCCTAGTTCATTTTCTTTTACACTGCGGGCATTCTCCCGGTCTGGCGCCGGTCTGTGTCTTGTAGGATATAATGCCAGTGAACTCTTGTTTTTATGCCCACTATAACAGACAATCTCCTTTGCTTTTAACCGAGCGTCTAACCCCTCTGATTGGAGAAAAAAGACGTGCTGGTTTGCTATACATACTGTACCAGGAAGATGATTTCTTTCTATTTGAAAGGTGTATTTTAAAAATTTAAGAAGTAAAAACCTTACAGCATACACAGATTTCTAAACTGATCAGGATCGTTATCTTTGTCTTATCCATAATAATGTTCACCGCTCTGTCCAGCAAATTAATAATAAACTTTATTTTATATAGCGTTTTAAACAAATAAGTAATTAGATTGCTCATAAACCTAATCACTTTTTCTACATAAACACAGCGTGATTGCGCTCTGAAAATGCTTTTTCTTTTTATTTAGGCTCAGATTTCAACTATAGATCGTATTATTATAAACTTTCTTGGAAAAATGTATTTTATGTAAACTATGTTTGCTATTAATTCATTTAGGGCTAGAATATGTTCATTGTCTTCCAATCGAGTCGAGTTGACATTAGAAGCTTGCCACGCCCGGACTGTTACACCAATGCATTAGCATTTTAAAGCGATTTCATTGAGGAGCCTAGCTTTCTTAACTAGTAAGTACTGTAGTTCCTTGGCTTTGGAGGGGGGAGGTGTCTTTCGCTGGAAATCTCTCCCCCTTCTACTTTGAAAATACCTGTGAAACCGGTTTAATTCGTCACAGCCAGCACTCCCACAGAGAGGGGGGTTGTACTCATTAATGTCTTAGCCGGAATACATCATTATATCTCATTTTGTATTTCTATAAAAAATTGTTTGCCCAGGTTAACACTATTGTTGTTATTGTTTATATCCTGTAAAGCGCTTTGAGGAGCACAGCTTTCTCACCACTTAGATTACTTTTTGATACCATCCTTACACAAAGCATAAACTTCTTGTATTTTCCGATGACATACAAGTGGAAAGATTACAGATTTTATTCGTCTTTTTTCTGAACCAGGGAAAATCTGATCATGTTTCTCTATAACAATAATAAAAAACTTTATTTTACATATCACCTTTAAAAGTGGCATCTCAAAGCAATACAGTAGATGTAAACCACAGATTACAAAGTAAATACCCAGACAAACGCAAACGTGTTTTTAATAAAATGCTTTTATTCATTCAGCAGAGAGAGAGCGTAAAAGCTGGGCGTAACAGCTGTTCCTTTTTCTGATCACTCGCTCTCTGGATAAACATCTCACCTGTCCTGTTCTTTGTTTTCCTAATTTGCTGATTATGCCTTCTGCGGTCCACTCCTGCCCTCACACCTAAAGAAGGCTATTTTAAATTTCTTTGCGCAGTCCATTGTGCAATTAACCCTTCTATGTGCTGTTAAGGTGATATCACATAAAGGTGATATTTAAAATAATGTTTTTTATTATTGTTATAGAGAAACATGATCAGATCTCCCCGGTTCAGAAAAAAAGATCTTAAGTATACTAGTTTGTCACTCTTCTCATCCCCTCTTTGCTAAATGGCTTTTGTATAGAGTCACATGAAGAGAGAGGTGAAACAGCCCTGTCACAGTACACGAATATAATTATATCTTATTAATTTCTTTAGATACGCGATTCTTTTAATACAGTCTTTACTGTGCTCTAGAGGATCCTTGTGATATTTCGAGCTCTGGTTGAATGATGTGTCGCAGTTTAAATAAATTTCGTAGTTGGAAATTGTGAAACGCTCTGTTAAAAGCAAGGGAGTTTTTATGTCTGTTGCAGTTTTTTTGAATCCCCGGCGGAACACATTCCATAAGAATCAGCGCTTTTATATATCGCCTTTAAAGGTGGCTTCTCAAAACAGTTTACAGGAGAAAAACAACAATAACAGCAACAACAACAATATTGTATTTCATTGCACTTTGACAGATCGTCCTTAAATCAATTGTTGACTTTTCTCTCTTTACTACTGAACTTGTTTGGATTGACTGAGCTCCGTTCTGTACCACACAATGATCCCCCCAGAGTCTCTGCCCCGGGTGATTTGGTTTTCTTTGACAGAGGGTAAAAAACTCTCTCTCTCACTTGCCCTCCCCCCTGTGTATTGTCTGTTTTTTTTGTGCTGTCCTTTGACAAAACAAGGCTCGCCAGATAATGTGAATCGAAACCTGATTTTCTAGGTTTTAGAGTCATGCGATGTGTAAGTGGGAACACATCATTATATCTTACATATGAAAAATACATAATATAGCTCCCAAACAATCCCAAACGTGTTTTTAATAAGATGCTTTTATTCACTCATAATCCGACAATTTCAGGAAGACTAAGGGAGGTCTGGCTTTTTTTCTGGAAAACCATAACTCTGGTCTTGTCCAGATTGACTGTCAGCGCCCAGGTCTGACAGTGCTGCTCCAGCAGTGCCAGGTTCTGCCGCAGCCTCCGTTCTGTGGGCGACAGCAGGACCAGGTCGTCTGCAAAGAGCAGGAACTCGATTTCTGTAATTAATGCAGATCAGTAAATCAAGGGACAAAACAATTATCGCGCCCGGCTCCTCAATGGGCTTTGACGTGCTAATGCGTTGGTTTAACAGTCCGGGTGTGGCAATGTTTTTTATTATTGTTATAGAGAAACATGTTCAGATTTTCCCCGGTTCAGAAAAAAAGATCTAAAGTATACTAGTTTGTCACTCTTCTCATCCCCTCTTTGCTAAATGGCTTTTGAATAGAGTCACATGAAGAGAGAGGTGAAACAGCCCTACACAGCCCTGTCACAGTACACGAATATAATTATATCTTATTAATTTCTTTAGATACGCAATTCTTTTAATACAGTCTTTGCTGTGCTCTAGAGGATCCTTGTGACATTTCGAGCTCTGGTTGAATGATAAGTGTCGCAGTTTAAATAATTTTTGTAGTTAGAAATTATGGAACGCTCTGTTAAAAGCAAGGGAGTTTTTATGTCCATTGCAGTATCTTTGCAACATGAATATAATTATATCATTATTAATTTCTTTAGATATGCAATTCCATATTATATTCCCTTTTAATCAAATTCTAAAAGTATGCTTGTTGACTCCGGTATCACGTTAGTTAAAGACTTCGATGCTTAAAATGTTTAGGGAGAAATGGAATACTGTTGTGTATGTTTTCTTTAATTTTTGATAACAATGAATAGTCACCGTCTTCCCTTCTGGCAGCGGTTCCTGCTTCTATTGTGTTTGTGTGCAACAGAGTAAATTTTTATACAGAAATGGAGGCTGGACAGTATGTGTTACAATATAAACATTTATATTGATTTAAATCGTGTTCTGATTTAAATCGCAAACGCATGTTTAATTATGTGTTTTTTAATCATAATCAGGCTAATGCAACATAAATTGATACAGTATATTTGTCTTCTAAGTATCTTAATAAACTTTCAGCATAGCTTTCTACCCGTCAAGATTTAAATTTCTTGGGATTTTGGGATCAAACGTGGAAGGATTAGATTGTAATCGTTTTTATTTGTCAAATACGTGATTGTATTTCTGAATGTTATGTGAAACCTACAGTAGTTCACTGCTTTAAATACATCGAATTAAGAAAGTTATGTGTAGCACTTTAGATCTTTTTTCTGAACCAGGGAAAATCTGATCATGTTTCTCTATAACAATAATAAAAAACTTTATTTTACATATCGCCTTTAGAAGTGTCATCTCAAAGCAATACTGTAGACCGTAAAAACAGTAAAAGGGACCAAGGTAAATACCAGACAATCGCAAACGCGTTTTCAATAAAATTATTTTATTCATTCAGCAGTTTGTGATAGGGACATCCAGCAGAGAGAGACACACACACCGGTTTTCATTGACAAAATTGTTTTTTTTCAATTCCTCTTGTCTAACAGGAATGTTTTGTTTGTGGACAGACTGTTAGACTAGAGGAAAAGACCGCCTCCTCCTACGAAGCATTAATCGCGTATCTAAGGAAAATTGCAGTATACCTTTGTTCATGCACATCATTATACAGTATCTCATTTTGTATTTCGATAAAAAAAAATGTTTGCCCAGCCACTATTGTTGTTATTGTTTTTATCCTGTAAAGCGCTTTGAGGAGCGCCACACCATCCTTACACAAAGCAGAAACTGATTGTATTTTCCGATAACATACAAGTGCAAAGATTACAGATTTTAATCGACTTTTTTCTGAACCAGGAATGTTTTGTTTGTGGACAGACTGTTAGACTAGAGGAAAAGACCGCCTCCTCCTACGAAGCATTTCGTTGATCCGATCACGAATTCTTTTCCAGTCGCACGCAGCAAGGGTTGAGAATCTCCAATTCACCATCGTACTAATGGTTTCCCGGAGATTGCAAGGCAAAGCACTTTTGCCTCTGGACCCATCGAAATTTACAGACGTGGTCCACCCCCAGTAAATTTCAAAAGTCACAAGATTTCGAAACACGAGGGCGGCGTAGCGGTCGGCTCTTGCTTTCCCGTCTATGCCGATGCACTGCAAGTACAACCCCCCCTCCATCTCCTGGGTGATGGGTAGCAGTTGGACATCTGGGAGAATTATTCGTCCCACTGGCGTCTGTGAATTCCGCTGTGCTTCCTGGGGGGAGATAGACGGCGGGGACGGCATCAACAGATTCCTGCGCGGTGGTGAACTGAGAGGCCGGGATGGAGTGTCCTGAGGCTGTGTGTGCTCTGCGGGGGGCAGAGCTTCCGCCAGGCATTGCAACCTGCGCGGCGGGGAGAGGCAGTTTTCGGGAGACAGCTGCTCAACTGTTTGACTGCTGGAACATACTGTCTCCTTCCTCTGCATTTTCAGGAGTGTCTCTAGCCTCCCAATCCTCCCCAGTAATGCATCGTACTGCTCCCGCTGCTGCCGAAATTTCTCCATACAGGTGCTGCTTCTACAGGTTGGCACCCTGGCCAGTGGCCGAGAGCAGAGACCCACGGCCTGTGGCAAAATAACATAATTCATGTAAGAAATAAAGTCACACAGTAGTATTCATCAGTCGCGGAACAGAAGTCAAAATAAACTTTTCTTTTTTTCCGTCTTACCGCTTTCTTTTTTACTGTCCTGGTGGTAGATCGTCTCGCCCGTGCGGTGTTTTCTTGAAGAACAGGCTACGAATAAATAATTATAATTGAATTTAAAATTCAAAACGGCAATAATACCTTGTAATATGCGCTGTAATCGCGTATTTCAGATGAAGTCTGCTGTATTTGCTTACCCTTCGCACTTTGGAAGCTGAGGCGGCAGAAGAACCCCGTCTCTTCCCGTAAAAGGTCTTGGTCTCCATACTGTACTATGGTCGCTGTAGTGCAGGTTCGCAGTTTTTTTTTGTGATGGGAGCTCACCCAATCCCTTGGTGTCTTTATGCTATATTCACATGTACGGCTAGAGTGTGTTCATTGTCTTCCAATGAAAGGCGGGTGCCTTTTGCCGAAATCGGGAGACATTAGAGGCTTGACACACCCGGACTGTTAAACCAACGCATTAGCACGCCAGAGCCCATTGAGGACCCGGGTGCAATAGTTGTTTTGTCCCTTGATTTTCTGATCTGCATTAATGAAATCTTGTCAGTCAGGTCTTTTTTTCTCTATTTCAATTGTCGTTTAGACATGCACGACTTTAAAAGCTAGCAAGACAGGTTTCGATTCACATTAGCTGGCGAGCCTTGTTAAAAAAACTAATGATAATGTAACATGCCACTGTTTGTTCATGAACAAAGTTATACTGAGATTTCCTTAGATACGCGATTAAAAAATAAATAAATAAAAATTTGAATCTCCTGCGGAACACAGTCCATAAGAATCAGCGGTTTTACAATATATATCGCCTTTAAAGGTGGCTTCTCTAAACGCTTTACGGGATAAAAACAACCAGAACAGCAGCAACAACAATATTGTATTTCATTGCACTTTGAAAACCAAGTAATAACTTAACTATACAGTACGTGCAAACGTTTCGTATGTTGCTGTCATGAATGCCTGCGTACCCATAAGTATCTTATTTGCCTTGAGTCCTGTCTACAGTATCTCTGTCCCCCTACCCCCCTCTCTCCCTCAATTCAATTCAATTCAAGGTGTTTTATTTGCATGACAGATGGGTACAATTCTTGTTGGGAATGAATACTTTGATATTTACACCCGGCCCGGCACCGAGGGAGCGTCTGCATTTATAACTTAGTTTTTAAAATTAGTCAAGCAATATGAAGCATCTCCTTTTACTTTTAAGTCCCTTAAATACATTGAGCACAGCTTTCTCACCATCCTTACACAAAGCAGAAACTTTCTGATGACTCACAGTACAAGTGGAAAGATTACAGATTTTAATCGTCTTTAATTTTGTCTTTAATTTTGCCTATGGAGTGTATCTTATTAAGCTCTAAATTTCATTTTGAGCGCGGTTTTTGACTTTTTTTAAATTGCATTTTGGGCGCGGACAGCACATACAAGGGTTAATGAACTCCGCCAAGAAATTTAAAATAGTATTCTTTAGGTGTGAGGGTAGGAGTGGACCGCAGCAGGCATAATCAGCAAACCAGGAAAACAAAGAACAGGACAGGTTAGATGTGTATCCAGAAAGCGAGTGATCAGAAAAAGGAAA
Organism: Lepisosteus platostomus; assembly: GCF_059453375.1. Classification (NCBI taxonomy): domain Eukaryota; kingdom Metazoa; phylum Chordata; class Actinopteri; order Semionotiformes; family Lepisosteidae; genus Lepisosteus; species Lepisosteus platostomus. Next base: position 45,764,762 of record NC_142612.1, on the reverse strand, counting down.
TGGTGTTACGCCCAGGTTTTCGACCCAATTGTTTTAACTTGCTAATGCATCAGACACATTTCCTGGCGTATTGTGTTTTAAATAAAATAGAAGTGTCTTTCCCTGGCATTAGCTCATCGGTATGGTGTAAGTTTTATCTGTACCATAACATACAGTATATAGGTACAGAATTCAAGCTGCACCACTGTATCGCTTTGGTAAGGGGACGGACAATGATCAAAATCACGAAGACTCTCTCACACCAAATAATGAAGATGAAAAGAAACGGGAAGTCAACACGGGACATTGTACAGCAGTTGGCTTCGATGGACATCTTAGTTTCTGAAAGCACAGTGAGACGGCATTATAAAGGGGAGAGGAGGCAAAGAGAATCTAAACCGAGGACGATTCAAAGGTAAATACATTTCTAAAAATACCTTTCTTGCATGTAAATACAACTACGCACATTATTTTTAAAACTAACTGCTGATCTCTTTTTTTTCAAGTCCTATTGTGCGAGCTATCGACAAACTGACCGATGAAAATGATGAGCTACCGGCGATGCAAGTCCAAAGACGGCTATGGGCTGACCTCGGTGCGAATATAAGCCCGACATCGATAAGAAGAGTACGCAGGAGGCTTGGATGGAGATACAGAAAAACCAACACATGCCCCATGATAAGGCTAAAAAACAAAGAGGAAAGACTCAAGCAAGTGCTCCAATGGATTGAACAGGGGGAGGCATTTCAGGATGTACTTTTTACCGACGAAACAACAGTGGCTCTGGAACAGTTTTCAACAATGGCATTTTGCAAAAAGGGGAGCCATGTGGACAAGCCAAAGCCCAAACATCCACTGAAGGTTCACGTCTGGGGGGGTATATCTAGAAGAGGCCCGGGACCACTTCTTATTTTCGAAGGAATTATGGACCGTGTATTCTTCGAGGAAGTCGTGGTCACACAGCATGCTGCCCCATATATCAGGGAGCAGTTTGGATCAAGGCACCGTCTCTTTCAAGACAACGATCCGAAACACACAGCAGCAAGGGCGAGGCTTGTAGCAGAAGGAGTGAACTGGGTAAAAACTCCAGCCGAATCCCCAGATCTAAATCCGATAGAAATGGTTTGGCATTCGTTGAAAGACTACGTTCGGAAAACCGCTAAGCCCGTCACAAAGCAGGAACTGATCGATGCGATCTATAAATTCTGGGAGGAAGAACTGACCGAACAAAATTGTAACAATTTTATTAACAGGCTGTTTCGTGTTCTTCCTAGGATTGTTGACCGGGGCGGGGGACATTCGGGAATGTAAGTCTGAGAAAGAAAGTCTCACGTTTGTGGACAGTCTGTCCACAAACAAAACATGTAAAAAAAATTGTAAAAAAAAAACAATTACTTTTTGTCAATGAAAACCGGTGTGTGTGTCTCTCTCTGCTGGATGTCCCTCTCACAAACCGCTGAATGAATAAAATAATTTTATTGAAAACGCGTTTGCGATTGTCTGGTACAGTATTTACCTTGGCCCCTTTTAACTGTTTTTAATGTCTACAGTATTGCTTTGAGACGCCACTTTTAAAGGCGATATGCAAAATAAAGTTTTTTATTATTGTCATAGAGAAACATGATCAGATTTTCCCTGGTTCAGAAAAAAGATCTAAAGTGCTACACATAACTTTCTTAATTCAATGTATTTAAAGCAGTGAACTACTGTAGGTGTCACATAACATTCAGAAATACAATCACGTATTTGACAAATAAAAACGATTACAATCTAATCCTTCCACGTTTGATCCCAAAATACCAAGAAATATAAATCTTGACGGGTAGAAAGCTATGCTGAAAGTTTATTAAGATACTTAGAAGACAAAGATACTGTATCAATTTATGTTGCATTAGCCTGATTATGATTCAAAAACACATAATTAAACACGCGTTTGCGATTTAAATCAGAACACGATTTAAATCAATATACTGTAAATGTTTATATTGTAACGCATACTGTCCAGCCTCCATTTCTCTATAAAAATTGACTCTTTTGCACACACACACACACAATAGAAGCAGGAAGCAGAAGCAGGGACCGTTGTCAAAAATGACTTAGAATCGATCATGTTGCGATATTTTGAAATATAAATGTCAATTGATTGTCCATAATATCGCTATTCTATTTTTTCGAAGAAATGTTTGTTAAATGAAAAGTCCAACACCAGCTGGGTTCGAACACACAACCTGCCAGTTGGTAGTCACACACGTAGACCAGTAGGCTACAAGACAGCTCGCATGAACAGGGAGGCGAAACAGCCCTACACAGCCCTGTCGCAGCACACGAATATAATCATACCGTTATTAAATTCTCTAGATACGCGATTCCATATCATATTAGCAGAAAAGCTTAAAACTATCACTTTTTCACACGCTATTTCACATGCTAGTTAAATACTTCGATGCTTAAAATCGTTAGGGAGAAATGGAATACCGGTGTGTAAAGTGCCGATTCCTGGAATCTGACTGGCTGACACCCTCTGAAGTGGTTCCATAAAATCTGGTATACGGAAAAGAAAGCGTTGATAAATACAAGTGTCTTTTAATACACTCTTTGCTGTGCTCTTGAGGATCCTTGTGATATTTTAAGCTCTAGTTGAATGATAAGTGTCGCATTTTAAATCATTTTCGTAGTTAGAAATTATGAAACGCCCTGTTAAAAGCAAGGAAGTTTTTATGCCCGTTGAAGTAACACAAAATGCCTGACAAAGTATGGCTTGGACAGATTCCAAGTGCTTGTACAAATGTGCTAAAGAAGTTATACTTTGAGTATACAGCTTGTCCAAGGTCATTCATTATTAATACTATTAGTAATATCTTTGTTAAAGACTTTGATGGCGACAGCTCAAACATGAGAGGTTGAGCTTTATTAGCTCCACCTTGCGGAAATTCCGAATACTATTATTTTGCTTGCGGCATTATAGGAGAATTTACGGTAACTCGCGGTATTTACCGGTAACTAGCGGTAAACTGCGTAAAGCGCACCGCAAAATAACGCGGTATCGCCTGCGCATTTTGAATGGCTGCATCTGTAACTCAAAGCCTTGTGTCACAAGAAGTGTTTGTGCAGAAAGCAATTAGTTAACCTCTTCTTCACATCTTAAATCTATCTTCATTCCTCCTTTATAAAATATGGCATGCGTCAGTGCTGCCTATTTACTACACAAACAATGTGATGGCAGATCTTGACTTTTTATGAGTATAAGCATTATCATCACATTGTGAGTTCCACGATTATGGCAAGATGTGATAAATGTCTTAGTGAAAGTGATGATTACAATTATACATATCAGCAATACTAACCCTACAAATAGATATTGTAACACAGTTCCACCCCAGGACCTGAACACAGGCTTTTATCCAAGACCCAGTTCTACAATTTTCAGTATAGCAGTTGATATTTTGTAATGTTTTTGTCCCGCGTCGTAAATGTGCTGGGCCAGATGTGCTCGGAATTATCAGGAATATATGTGCACCATTCAGTGCTAATAACTGCAAGTTCCTCCTTTGGCAGCCAGTACATAATTTAAGGCCAGTCGGTTCTGCATGGCTACTGTTCTGAGGACTACCATCTCGTCATTAACAGCCTTCAGGCCAGACGAGGTAGAATTAGCTAATTCCTCCAAAGTGGAGGCCATTTGTATAATTTCTCGACCTAGAAATCGTCGGCCTGGGGAAAAATTGTACCTAAATAATACTCCCAATCAGCCAATTTCCTTTGTGGTCTGTGGTTAGGTCCAAAGGGGTTGTCAGATTGAACACGGATATGAGGAACCACATATCCTAAATAACATGAGCCAGACCACTGGGCAGGCAACCATGGGTAGGCTTGCTTTCCACAAATAAAGTATTTTCCATTTGGCACTCACCATGCCTCTGAAAATAAGAAGTTTATACTTAAATTTGGGGTGTGCTTGTCCCATCTTGGAACTTGAATGGTAGAGTGTGATATGTCTACAGCGATGGTAAGGTCACAACGACTCCACCCCACCAGGTGAGTGCCATTGGTGTGCTGAAAACATATTCTTCCCTCACGTTCATTATTCAGAGTAATATATGGTGGTGTATGACTTCTGTTATATTTAGGAGCATAAGAGCCTGTGAAGCTCATTCAAGCTCGTTCATGCAGATATTGCAGCGTAGTACAGGTTAAAGCTGTGTCATTACAACCTCCATAGTTCGCCATATAAAAATTCACTATATCATCACTCCAAATGATCATACAGATGCAGCCATTCAAAGTGCGCGGTACAAACCCCTACTGCAGGCAACTCACTACGTCAAAATGCATCATAACGCATCATACCGCGGTACGTGATTGGCTGGCCAAAATGACCGACAGGGGCACTCATGGTTGGTCGGTCGTGGAAAGATTTAATCATTTTATGTCTTTACTGTGCACTTTTTAATCCACTTAGTATTGAATATTTATATGGAAATTTACAACTAAAGGGAAATTAAATGTATATTTTGAACGTTTAATTAAGAAGTAAAAACCTTACAGCATACACAGATTTCTAAGCTGATCAGGAGGAAGAAAATCACCCGTTTTTCGTGCACAAAAAGTGGTTATTAACTATCAAAACCTATTTTTATCGCTTTTAAAGTCATGTAATTTCTCACTTAAGCAGGAACACATCATTACATCTCATTATTTATTTATTTTTTAATTAAAAAGTTTGATTGCCCAGCCTAATGGGGTATTTATAATATTGTGGCATTATTATACAGGACAGACACAGTGACTCAGGCACTCGTTGAATGAAAAACGGTGCTCTATTTTTTAGTACAGCTGAGTACAGAGAGACACACACACACACTTTTTCATATATAAGATATATTATGTATTTTTCATATATAAGATATAATGATGTGTTCCTGCTTAGACATTGCACGACTTTAAAAACTATAAAAACAGGTTTTGATAGTTAATAACCACTTTAAATGTGTGAAACACGGGTGATTTTCTTCCTCCCGATCATCTTAGAAATCTGTGTGCACTGTAAGGTTTTTAAGCTTTACTCCTTCTTGGCTATCCCAAGAAAAATAAATCTAAACAGGGAGAAAGCTATGCTGAAAGTTTATTAAGACAAAGATAAAGATTTACATTGCATTTGTCAGATTGTCAATCAATAAAGACATTTAATTAAACACACGTTTGCGATTTAAATCAAAATGGGGGTAACGGGGACTTGCAGTGCATGGGCATAGATGGGAAAGCCAGAGCCGACCGCTACGCCGCCATCATGTTTTGAAATCTTGTGACTTTTGAAATTTACTGGGGTTTAAAAAAATACCTGTGAAACCGGTTTGTTTACAAACAATGTAGACACAGAGACTCAGAGAGTAGCAATAATAACTAATAATTAATAACCCTCATTAATCGAATCCCAGGTGTGAGTTCATAAAGCCTGAATAACGTACTATGCCTATGTCTGCGAAACGCCTGATCATCTACTCTAAAGATTTCAGTGCTTTGTGCATATTCTAATAGCAGTGGGGGCAGGGTGTGTGGGGACAGGTACCGGCATAAAGTTAGCTTGAAGTTCAAAAACGATTTTGGCAAGCCTGTAGCATTTGAATGTTTTCACAGCTTTCACTTTGTCGTTTTTATGCCATTTTTTTACCACACACGAATATTCTTATGTCCATATGTTCACAAGGGAATCAGTGCTATTTTTAATACTAATTAAATGACTGCGGGCACCTTCCACCCCCTCTACTCTTCTCAGAGTAGAATAGGCTAACCTTCGGTGGATGTTTTGGGTTTTGCTTGTTCACATATCTCCCCTTTTTATAAAACGACATGGTTGAAAACTGTTCCAGAGCCACTGTTGTTTCATCAGTGAAAAGTACATCATGAAATGCCTCTCCCTGTTCAAGCATCTGATGGTCATTAACGATAGTAAATTAGGAACAGCATCAGAGATATTTTTTTACTGCAGTGCATCAGAGAGAATACCATAGCGCATTTTTTTTTTTACTCCCTAGCGTGTTTTTTTTAAACTCCCTGGTGGAAACGGGCTTCCATAAGAATCAGTATAGCTTCTGAGAAATACATTTTTCCTGCATTGAAGTTTAACTCGTTAAGAGCGCCCTACATTACAAACTACAAGCGTTTCATTTTGGCTGTGTTTATTTAACAGGCTGTGAAAACAGTAACCATGTACTTTGTACACACAGCAAGTGTTTTCGTAATTCTAGGAGGTTTCATGAAAAAGCTACAGACGCGCCAAAATCATTCTCGAACGTCAAGCTAACTTTACTCCGGTAAACACCTGATCATCTACTCTAAAGATTTCAGTGCTTTGTGTATATTCTAATCGCGGTGGGTGCAGGGTGTGTGGGGACAGGTTATTGTTTCCACAGCCTTCACTACTGTTCAGAAGCCAATAGCATTTAAACCACAGCACCCACAATGCTGCAAGTGTTTTACACACTAAGCAGACTAAAAACTAAGCACTACGCACAGAAGAGTGACACAGCTTAGTTTTTAAGCCATTTTTTTATCACGCTCGAATATTGTTTTGTTCATATCTTTGTCACGCCCTCTGCAGCCAGAGGACGCTCCTTCTCTGTCCTGTCCCTAGTTTCCGGTCTGTTGTCCTTCCGGTCCCTCTCTTTCCCTTGGACTATATATTTCCGAGTCTTGCACTCTGTCCGGGCTCAGCATTGACGTTCGGATGTCCTGAGACCCGCGTAGCACCAGGGCGTCCCACGTCCGCTCCCTGAGGGCATAGGTTTCTATACGGCATTCCTGAACTCTTTGCACTAATGAGCCCGGGCCTTTTTCCCGTCTCGCCGCTACGCATATGGGTGTTTTTCCGCTCTCCTGCTCCCCACGGTTAGTCCCTTTGGACGTCCGTGACAATCTTCACAAGGGAAACGCAGAAAGCCTTCAAACCAAATGCATTTTAAAGACCACAACTTGTGAAAATGTTCACAGCCTCCACATAAAACTATCAGTGAGCTAATTCTCTTTTTTTAAACCTCCTTTTCATCGATGCGTAATTACTCACTAACTGGAACCCGGGGGGACCACTATGTACACACGTTCACAACGCAAGAAATACTGCTCAATACGGCTTCGTGCGAACAACCCGTATATCACCATAGGAAGCATAACAGTGTAGCTTCCAATTATCCAGACTGTAAGCATGGGAATAAAGCTTTGTTCGATTTCTGAAACCCTTTCTTTATGTCCTATTTTCATTCAGGTAAGTGTCAACTATATACACAATACTGCTGACAGCAGGAAAATTCCTATACTTTACTCAGCAGGGTCTTAAAAACAGCACTCATGGTGTTCAAACCGATTTTTTTACACAGAAGACTAATGCAGCTTCGCGTTGTGAATCTGTTTTTCTAAGAAAACATGTGTCTGTGGGGGAAGGTGGAGTGTCTTTCATGGAAGACTCACCCCATTCTACTTTGAAAATTCCTGTGAAACCGGTTTGTTTACAAACAATGTAGACACAGATACTCAGACTCAGAGGCAAAGCCAGCACTCCCAGAGAGCGAGAGATGCGAAAACCGCACAGCGCCAGGTGAATGCACAACATTAATGTAGGGCTTTCGGGCTCACATGGATTTGCGCCCTACACTCTGTGGTACCGCTGTGTACATATAATGCAGCCATTCAAAACAAGCAGGTGATACCGCATTATTTTGCGGTGTGCTTCTCGCAGTGTAATGCAAGTTACCATATATTCTCGTATAGTACCACATGATTCCACGTGGTACCGCAAGTAAAATAATAGTATCCGGAATTTCCGCAAGGTGGAGCTAATAAAGCTCAACCTCTCATGTTTGAGCTGTCGCCATCAAATTCTTTACCAAATATATTACTAATAGTATTTATAATGAATTACCTTGGACAAGTTGTAAACTCAAAGTATTGCCCTGGTCCACATTCTCTTTTTCATTGACTGTCTTTGTAAAAGTAACATCACAACATTTCTTTGATCCAATCACGCATTTGTTTCCAATCATGCAAAGTACAGTAATTTTTGAGAATCTCCGATTCACCATGCCTTTCACATGCTCATAAAATATATTGATTTAGGAACATAAACATATTACTGTATACAAACTGTACTGTATACAGTATGTATATGCATATTTATGGTCTTTACTGTGCCCGTTTAAGTATTGAATATTTATATGGAATTTTACCACTGAAGGGAATTCTTAGTAGCTGAGCATAAAAAGAATAGGAGCATAACGCGTGTGAAGACCATAAACAATACTAATTTTGGAACATAAACATACAGTATTACAGTATGTAAGCTGTATATGGCTGGTCTCGGAACTTTAAAGAAAAAATACACACCAGTATTCCATTTCTCCATAAACATTTTAAGCATCGAAGTCTTTAACTAACATGTGAAATAATGTGTATAAAAAGTGGTAGTTTTAAGCTTTTCTGCGAATATGCTCGATACCGGAGCAAACAAGCATACTTTTAGAATTTGATTAACTTGTAAGTTAGCTTCCAGCCAGCACCATGACTTTTCTTTTAACAAACATTTCTTTGAAAAAATCATTTCTCCCTAAATGTAATTCTCTTTGTTATATTTGAGGAAAAAAAATAATTTATTCAGTTGGAACTAGCAAGATAATTCCAACAAAGCAAGCTCTCATAATGAGAATAAACAGCCATCTGAGGATAGTAAATTAAATGCATGTATTATATAAAAACCTATGAAATCTATCTACTTCCTTTTCTTGTTACAATGGAATATTTTCACCCTTTAGTAATGGATAAGAGCTGTTACAATTGCTGTTAAAAGCCACACCTTCATTGATATTGTGAGCAGAATATCCTTCCCTGAACTGATAATAGTGTTGATTGATGTGGTATTGATGGATATGTACAGTATAAGTATTGAGAACAAGTGACCATGCCAATTTCACCAAGCAAAGCGAAATATAGTGTAGTATAAACTGAGTTTCTTTCCGTTTAGGAAAGCGGCCAGAGTCCCTTATCATAAAATGGGATAACTAACCATTACCAATTCTGAATACTGGACGTTTTTACTAGAACCTAATAGTCCTACTGTACCAATATAGAAAAGCACATATTAAATTTGGGAAATTTGGTTTCAAAATTCCTCATATCAACGATGCCTATACTGTTTTCCTCTACAGTATGCTAATCTACAGATGCAGCCATTCAAAATGCGCGGGCGATACCGCATTATTTTCCGGTACGCTGTATGCAGTCTACCGCGAGTTACCGGTAAATACCGCAAGTTACCGGTAAATACCGCTAGCAAAATAATAGTATCCGGAATTTCCTCAAGGTGGAGCTAATAAAGCTCAACCTCTCATGTTTGAGCTGTCACCATCAAAGTCTTTAATGAAGATATTATTAATAGTATTAATAATGAATGACCTTGGACAAGCTGTAAGTGTAAACTCAAAGTATTGCCCTGGTCCACATTCCTTTTTTCATTGACCGTCTTTGTAAAAGTAACACCACAGCATTTCGCAATCACGCATTTTTTTCCAATCATGCAAAGTACAGTAATTTTTGAGAATCGATTCACCATGCCTTTCACATGCTCATAAAAGAGATTGATTTAGGAACATAAACATATTACCGTATGCAAACTGTACTGTATACAGTATGTATATGTATATTTAATGTCTTAACTGTGCCCGTTTAAGTATTGAATATTCATATGGAATTTTGCCACTGAAAGGAAATCTTCGTAGCTGAGCATAAAAAGAATAGGAGCATACTGCAACGCGTGTGAAGGCCATAAACGATATTAATTTTGGAACATAAACATACAGTATATGGCTGGTCTTGGTACTTTAAAGAAAACATACACGAAACATGGTTTCATTATGAATCGGTCTTGAGATATTTTTAACTTGATTTACAGTATTTGAGAGGTATGTCTTAACACTGATACTACGTAAATACTGCTCACGTATATGTTTCTAGGTTTATATTATGCATTTCATACCGTGAAATTACTTTTGAGCAACTAATAAGAAGCGCGAAACGGTATGCCCAGGGCGTTTTAGTTTTGTTTTGTACATACAAGTCATTTTTTAAATGTTGTAGTTCGTCTTGTAAAAATGTTACGAGTACATCATCTGTCAACAATTACACAGGTTCTGTTTCCATATTGCGGATTTTGGTTACGTAATATTATTTTCTAAATTTCACGTTGTGAATATATGATTTGGGCAAACAGAGCCGCAAAGAAGTACATTATGGGTTGTTGTTTTTTTTCTTTTGCAGTTTTATCTAGAACAAGCGATGCTTAAACCTTTGTCTGATTCTTGTGAAACTATCCACATGACAGTTACAGTACCTAGGAGTTGACTTCAGTGATGTCACTGATGGGATGTTTCTAAAAATCTATCCTCTGTAAAACGTCTTCTCTAGTTGTCCTGCATATGTATTCGCTAATGAAGCTGTGTGTTCTGAGCCTGGATCTCTACATTTCTGTATGAACCAGCTTAGAGGGCTAAAGACAGCTTGTGTTTAAATTGAGTGTAAGGTAATTTATGCTTCTAAAGTCATGGTCAGCATTTATTTTTGTACTGTGCTGTAAACTTGTTCTGTGCCTAGTCACATTATTTTATAGTGTTTTTATAGCGTTATCAAATCTGGTGTTAGTTTCCTGACTCCCATGTCACATGGTCTGTGATTGAATCCCATGGAACTATGACTTTATTTTTTAACAAACATTTCTTTGAAAAAATGAAACGTTTCCCTTGGTCAGAGATTAAATAAAACCTCACTCGCACCAAACAAATTTATATTTCTAAATATCACAACATAATCGAATTTAAGTCATTTTAATAACAATGAATAGTCACCTAGGCGTTACAATATAAACATTTATATTGATTTAAATCGTGTTTAAATCGCCTTTATTTAAAACCCATAAATAAAGCTGATACTGTTTAGACTTTTAATTATTTAAAACTGTATTACAGCAGCACAATGCGCAATGCAACATAAATCGCTATCTTTGTCTTCTGTGTAATAATGTTCACCTCTCTGTCCAGCAAATTAACAATAGTAATAATAATGAACTTTATTGCATATGGCGCCTTTAAAGGTGGCTCCTCAAAGAGCTTTACAGGTTAAAAACAATAACAACAATACTGTTAGGCTGGGCAAATGATTTTTTTTTAAAGAAATACAAAATGAGATATAATGATGTGTTCCGGCTTAGACATTAACGAAGAGCATAACACGTGGGCGGCGTAGAGGTCGGCTCTGGCTTTCCCATCTACTGTATACACTGCAAGTACAACCCCCCTCTCTGCAGGAGTGCTGGCTGTGGCGAATTAAACCGGTTTCACAGGTATTTTCAAAGTAGAAGGAGGTGAGATTTTATGTTGTGCTTTATGTTGAAAATTGAGGTGGATTTTGTTTTTGATAAAGAGGATAAACTGGGATGGGAGGAGGGTTTGGTTTTGCATAAGGGGCGGGATTATGATAATTGGAGGAATTTGCGAGAGTATAATGGTTTGATAGATTTGATTTTGTATTGTGGTTGTTATCTATGTTTTTGGTTGGTATTATGTTTATATGGTTGTTTTTGTTGGTTGGTTGTTATTATGGTTATTAATAATACGATCTATAGTTGAAATCTGAGCCTAAATAAAAAGAAAAAGCAAGTGATTAGGTTTATGAGCAATCTAATTACTTATTCATTTAAAACGCTATATAAAATAAAGTTAATTATTAATTTGCTGGACAGAGCGGTGAACATTATTATGCATAAGACAAAGATAACTATCCTGATTAGTTTAGAAATCTGTGTACGCTGTAAGGTTTTTACTTCTTAAACTTTTAAAATACACGTTTCGAATAGAAAGAAATCCTCTTCCTGGTACAGTACTGTATGTATAGGAAACCAGCACGTCTTTTTTCTCCAATCAGAGGGGTGTCAGATGGTGTCAGCCAATCACCATTCTGAAGCCCTACCATAATCTCTGGTATGGGGTGACCCCAGAATTCTGTCCCATAGTTTAGACAGATGATAGATACTTTTATTGATCCCGTGAGGGAAATAAAGTAAATCATTTTCATTTTAGGAAATTATTAAACACTCGGTTAAAAGCAAAGGATATTGCCTGTTATAGTGGACATAAAAACAAGAGTTCGCTGGCATTATATCCTAGAAGACACAGACCGGCGCCAGACCGGTAAAATGCCTGATGAACTAGGGATTGGACAGTTTCCAAGTGCTTGTACAATCAATGGAAATGTTCAAATAAATGTGCAAAAGAAATAAACAAAATAATCCTTTATTTCTTTATCATATTGGCTAGCTAAAGTCCTCTCTTTGCTAGTTAGTGGCTGTGTTTCTGCGTTGGGTAGCAACGGGTGACTGTTCTCAGGCGGAAGATGTAAACAGCTTAATTTTCGTGTTAAATATTTTTTTTTTTAAATTAAAATTCATTCTATACAGCATTCGTATATTTGGGTACCGTTTCATAAAACTTTCATGCTTAAAATGTTTAGGGAGAAATGGAAGACTGGTGTGTATTTTTTCTTTAAACTATCAAGACCAGCCATACACAGTACAGTTTATGTACATACAGTAATGTTTATGTTCCTAAATTAATATCGTTTATGACCTTCAGATGCGTTATGCTCCTCTTCTTTTTATGCTCAGCTACTAAAATTTCCCTTTAGTGGTAAAATTCCATATAAATATTCAAAACTAAGCGGATTAAAATGTGCACAGTAAAGACATTAAATGATTAAATCTTTTCACTACCAACCAATGCACCACGAGTGCCCCTGTCGGTGATTTTGGCCAGCCAATCACTTACCGCGGTGCCCTGCGGTGGCTTGTGGGTAGGTTACTGTACAGCGGGTTTTTACCGCACATTTTGAATGGCTGCATCTGTACCTTGTTTTGAATGGCTGCATCTGTACCTATGACCTCCTCGAGATGCCAAGGAATGAGCCCCGTAGGAAAGTCCCCCCTTTACATATTTTGGTAATGCGGTATATACCCAGCAGGCACTCCGGTTAGATTTCTTAGCTGTCAAATATGACAGGCCTAAAAAGGAATTAACTCCATGTTCACCTTTATGGGAATTATTTTCATTAATCCTCATAAGATATAGCCCTACTGAAACCATTAACATTAACAACAGTAACGATTTCATCCTGTGTCTGGCGCAGGAGGTGAGGCTCGGCAATGTGATGCGTAGATCCAACTATCTTTTCCTTCTACTCGAACTGCAGAATAGGTCATCAACAGGATCTGGTAGGGTCCATCCCACCTTGGATGGAGAACCTGTGAGGGAAATTTCTTGATCCACACCCACTCTCCTGGGATGAGGTCATGTCCTCCTTCATGTGGCTGTCCCCATGCCTCCAAGACCTGCTCACGGACACCGTGGGTGGCTTCTGTCAGCAATTTGCAATACTGTAACAAAGAATCAATTAATACACTCAAGTCTACTCTGTCATGTCCTGGGGAGTCACTCAGTCTCATGGGGCACCCCGTGATCACCTGATAAGGGCTCAGCCCCACAGTTCGATTTGTCCTCGCACGCATGCTACACAGAACGGCGGGCAATGCGTCCACCCAGGGTGTTCCTCCCAAGTGGTATTTAGTTAATTTTTCTTTCAAAGTTTGGCTCACCCGTTCAACCACGCCAAAGGACTGAGTATGATGAGATCAATGCAGGTCCCATTTGATCCCCAGTAGGTCTGCCACCACCTGGCACACTTTTTCAGTATAATGTGTGCCCTGGTCTGAATCTATGCGACACGGGAGTCCCCAGCAGGGAACCACTTCAGTCACAAGATACTTGACTGTTGTCTGAGAAGTCTCTTGTTTGACAGGGATGGCTTCCATCCATCTAGAAAAATTGGACTACCTTTACCAGGAGGCCTGTCTTCCCTTTACAGGGTGGCATTGAACAAATCGACAAATTAGGGCACAACCCAGTTCAGAACTCCACGTGCAAATAAGGCATAAACCAGTTCCAAACGCCATACCATGATTTGTTGCCTGCCAGACTTTATTCTGGGTTTACAGCCAACCACCCATTACATATACCAGTGTCTGCCCCAGCCAGGGGAAACTCATGTTCATTCCATCATCTCGGGCAATCCTCACAGGGAGCAGAGACTTCCCAATCGGTCACACAAGAGGAAAAAAGAGGACTTTTAATAAAAGAGGAGTCCTTATGTCTTTGTAGTGTATGCACTGATCGCCTCTCCTGCCAATGGGAAAGCCCCGCGCCTTCTGGAGGACCCTGCTCACAGTGCCAAAATTGTTGTAACAGACAAATAAGTTCTGGATCCCGAGATGAAGTTTAAACAATTGAGTTTACTGCATGCAAGGAACAATAAAGTATTGTTCGGAATATAGGTACAAAATTTGCAGTTTGTGTATAGCAAACTTTGGCTGTTTCTGACACATATTGTTAGCATGGTAATGAGGGGAGGTCACCTGTGTTTGGACATTACCAAGACCTTGACCACTTTGTATAGGCTGGGCAAACGATTTTAATTTTTTTTTTAAAATAAATAAAAAATGAGATATAATGATGTGTTCCGGCTTAACTTAGACATTGCATGACTTTAAAACCTATAAAAACAGGTTTCGAGAGTTAAAAACCACTTTGTATGCGCGAAAAATGGGTGATTTTTCTTCCTCGTGATCAGCTCAGAATCTTTGTGTACACTGTAAGGTTTTTACTTCTTAATTAAACGTTTAAAATACACTAATTTCATAAAGACAACACACGTTTCGAAGAGAAAAAATCCCATTCTTTTCTCTTCCTGTTGTGTGAAACTCATCAGCAGGTCTCAGAGAGGGGCGCGGCACCGAGAGAGGGAGGAGGCGCGGAGCTCAGCAGTACAGAACGAACGTTCTGCTGCCTGGAGCGCTTATGGCAGCAATCGCGTCTGCATTTATAACTTAGTTTTTAAAATTAATCAAGCAATATGAAGCATCTCTTTTTACTTTTAAGTCCCTTAATTATCATTAAGCACAGCTTTCTCACCACTTAGACTACTTTTTGATACCATCCTTAGACAAAGCAGAAACTTCTTGTTCTAACGACATTACAAGTGGAAAGATTACAGATTTTAATCGTCTTTAATTTTGTTACGTTATACATTTTAGAAACGTTTCATCCATACAAACACCACAAAACTATTCTCGATTGTATTTCTGAATGGTATGTTACACTTAGTTCACTGTTTTAAATACATCTAATTAAGAAAGTTAGGTGTTAGCATAAACTATTAGCAATCAATATTAAATTTAGCACTGTAATAAGTTGTTGCACTTTCCCCCGCATCTTGTAAAAATATATTTTCATTGTTCAAATATACATTAAATCTGACTATCATATAATAAGTTAAAAAAATAGGGTTAAATACAATTCAAAATATTTTGCTAACGATGTTAACTGTTTATAAATAATAAATTGTATTAACTAAAGAGTAGGATGGCGCAGTTGTTAGTATGCTTTTTGTTTTGTTTCTTTTTCATAAATACAACAGTAGTACCTGATGTCTCAGTGGCTTTCAAAATTAAATTATGCATGCAAACATGTGAACTAGAAAGATAACTAAGATATCCATCCATTTATAATGGTGGCAAAGTGGTTAGCATTGCTATCTTGGAGCACTGGGGTCCTAGGTTCAATTCCTGCCATCCCGTGTGTGTGGGGTTTGCATGTTCTCTCTGGGTTACATGGTTTTTCTCCATATGTGTGATATGACTCCCTCTCGCACTCCAAAACATACTGGTAAGTTAATTGGTTTATGGGAAAACTGGCCCTGGTATGTGTGTGTTTGTGTCTGTCTGTCCTGTGATGGACTGGCGCTATGTCCAGGGTGTATTCTGCCTTGTGTCAGTTGCTTACTGGGATAGGCTCCAAATCCTCTGTACTGGATAAAGAGATTAGAAATGGATGGAAGTAAAGGCACTGTGTGGATGGAACTATACACAGTGTTAGAAACCCACTATGAAATGGCAGCATCTCACTGAGAATAAAATATTTTATAGTGCTGGCTTAAGGAAACAGCCTTTCCACCTTTCTTGCACATCAGTATCCGTACCTAGTTATTTAAACAAATTGCCTCTAATTATAAACATCTTAATATGCTGGCTCTGTGGATCCACATCAGCTATGTTTGCCCATTCCTTCAATTCATGTGCATCCAACACACAGTTCAATGCTAGCAACTACACAAAATCTAAAATACAATCCTCATTTCAGTATCTATGTAAACATACAGTCTGTTAACTTCATCATCTTCATCAAAAGTATGCCTAACCCCATTAGGAAGTGTTCTTGTTATCAGTGTATTCCTCAGCTTTCCCAAAATTATCTTCTTCTTACCAACATCTCTAGTCTTTTATCCTGCAATAACTCAGCCAACACTTAAATCTCCAAAAGCTGCTTGTGTTAATTTCTTTAAATCACAAATATCATGTGTAAATACTGGCCATGTAATACTTTGCATTGTGGAATAATAGTTTATTTTAAAGGGAACTAGAGAAACTAATAAATGCACATTCTGTTCACTGGGGAAATTAAATCCACACCGAGCAATCTTCAATATGTTCAGAATATGACAGCGAGAATTCTATCAGGGATGCATTGCACCTGTTTTCAAGTCCTTGCATTGGTTACCTATCAGGTTTCGAGTCAACTTCAAAATCCTCATCCTCATTCAGTACCTACAGTATATGGCTTATTATCTGTCTACTCCCCACCTTTTCCATCCGACTCTGGTCTTCTAGATGTCCTCAAGAACATCTACATTCTGTGGGTGACAGGGTCTTCTCTATCTGCACCCCAGAGCTCTCAATTTGTATTCCCAGTGATATCAGTCACGTACCCTGATTGCATTTAAATCTAACCTCAGAACCTTTCTTTTCAGAAGACTTAGTGTCTGTATCTGCTTCATTTTCTAATTTTGGTAGCACCTCTAACTGCTTGTCTTTCTTATATGTATTTACTTTGTAATCTGTGGTCCTTTTATCTGTTTTTATATCTACTGTATTGCTTTGAGATGCCACTTTTAAAGGTGATATATAAAATAAAGTTTTTTATTATTGTTATAGAGAAACATGATCAGATTTTCCCTGGTTCAGATAAAACGATTTAAAGTATACTAGTTTGTCACTCTTCTCATTCCCTTTGCTAAATAACTTTTCATACGAATCTGATCAATCTAACTGCTTGTTTTCTGTGCTTTCTCTATCCTGCTAGATTTGCAATTATTCTGAAATATCTCATTTCTAAATACCTTTTTTCACTGTTAACATCTTGCAGCAACTCTGCAACAAAATATACACTTAGCTCAACCTGACAGTTCATCCTGCTACCAACATTGAATAAAAAAAATCTCAAGATTTCTATATTTATGTCTTTATTTAGTGGTTTCATTAGTGACAAAGGCTAAACTTTCTTGAAAAAATGTATTTTATGTGTTGCAGAAAAAAACTGACTTGCTTTAACAAAATATGTTTACAAATCCTTTCACCTGGCAGTTTACCTGAATGCCCAACTATCTGAGAAGCCCTCCATGAAACCATAGTTGCTATTAATTCATTTAGGGCTCACTGAGAGAATTGCTGTTTTTTATGCATGCTAATTTTTTTGATTCCTCACTCTGTTTCATGTTTATAGATTAGACTTTATTGATCGCGAAGGGAAATTGATCTACATGTTCATGTACATGATGAACATGTTTGCATGTTCTTTTGTAACATACACCTTTTTGTGATTTTTTTTGTATATCTATGCAAGTGTTCCTGCATCCCTCTTCTGCACTATAGGCATGGCTTTTTTTCTTTTTGCTCCATTTCTAAAACTTTTTGCTCATGTGCATTTTTGTATTTTTTTACACCTCTAGCACTTTAACGTCCTGAATTTTCATTTGGCTTAATTTGTAGAATGAATTTGAGTTTTAGCCTTAAAAATCTTAAGTTTTCACTATCTTTTGTTTCTTGTCCTACAACTGTTATTATTGATCACCGAATTATTGTACTTGACATGACTTCATTCAGCCTTTCCTGAACGTCTATGTCAGGCAGAGAGAGTGCTGTTTCTGGTGCGATCTTTTGCAGCTGGCATTTCACTGTTTTAAACTAACAAGAAATTAGATTGCTCATAAATCACTTATTCTATATAAACACAGCGTAATTGCCCTCTGAAAATCCTCTTTTTCTTGTTCGTTTTAGAGACCTTGATCGAAACTGATTTTAGATGTCAGAAAGGATTTATTTTCTCTGTATTTCCTACATTGCTTTGTCGAGATTTTAACTTTATATTTAGGCTCAGATTTTAACTATAAATCGCACACTAATTAATAGCAGTAAATACTGATGTTTTGCTCCCTCTTACCACAAAAATATATATGTTTTGTAGCTGGGATGAACTTTATTTCGTACGCGTAGCTACTAACATTCGGACACGGACGGTTAAACATGGCGGCAAATCAGGCACCCAGAGGGGGGGGGGGGGGTGTCTTCTCGCTTCTCGTTTGAGGTAGCCTATCATGTAAATTTCGCTTTGTTGCTGATAGGTTAAGCTTTCGAAACTCTGCCCCAAAGTCATGTGACTGATTTTTCGCCCTGTTTCGTTGGTTAAACGCAATGATCACAAGCACCACCATGGTAACTGGGATGTGTTGTTTTTAATTCCGTTTGAATTATAACTGTACGTACTGTCTTCATATTTGGCCAGGGCTTTAAAGAGAAGGCGTGCCAAAAAATTTCGGTGCCGTCGTCTCCGCTTTATAGGTACCCCCGTGCTGGAAGAATTTGACCTTGGAACGTTTGCCCAGCGTACTTTGAATGGAATGGAAGCATGGAATGTCTTGTGTCACAAGAAGTCTTTGTGCAGAAAGAATCAGTTAACCCCTTTTTCACATCTTATATCTTTCTTCACTACCATCTACTGGGTTTACTTTAGGTATCTATTAAATTACAGTACTGTTATTATTTTCTGCTACCAAAATGTACCTTTGGATTTTCTCTATGTGGCTGTAAACCTGAAAGAGGCACATCATGATAACAAGCTCCAATTTAATAACAGTTTAAAATTAATAAAAGTCTAAATAGTACCATTTATATTTTAAAATTTGAAATAGAGTGTGCTTCAGCATTGACCGGGATTCGAAACCAGGTGTTTTCTGGTAACAGCCCAAATGCTCCACACACCACAGTAAGCTTTCACAGCTCCACCTGGAGGTTTTACAAAGTAGCACACCCACACAACAGAAAATTTCTAAAGCACTGCAGTCTCCCGCAGTCTCCCGCAGTCTTGAGCAGCTGCTGGACCCAAAACTACTGCAGCATCCTTCAAGCATTTTGAATGGCTGGATCTGTATTGCACATTCGCATATATGTAGAAAAAGACACACATATACACACTTACAAAGTATGCATCACACATCACCACCGTATGACAATTTTTTTTTGTTTCTTTCAAGTTATCATTCCTGCTTTCCTGTTAGTTATTATTATTTCTCATGTACATTAAGAACATTATGCTGAATTCAAAGATGTTTCCCTTTAAAACAATTGCATTATTTACTGTCTTATCCT